>NC_091586.1:4456595-4464095 GCF_042767895.1 Penaeus vannamei
CGAGGTTGACTGTCTTGAGGATGTTGCGGGGGGGGGGAGGGGTCGCTCCTTCCCTCCTTCCCTCCTCCTTCTTCCTCACCCACCCCTCCCTCCACCCCCGCCCTCTCCCTCTCCTTCCACCCCCACCCCCCGGCCGCTCGCCCCTTCGTCCCCGCGTCTTGGGTTTCGCATCTGAATAATTAAATTACGGAAACAACTGTACAAATATCGCCGGGACGCGTCGCCGCTTCCGTCCGCCGCCGCTGCGCATCGCTCTCTTCTGCTGTCTTTAGGGCCGAAGGAGGAGGAGGAGGAGGAGGAGGAGGAGGAGGAGGGGGAAGAGAGGAGGAGGAGGAGGAGGTGGAGGTGGAGGAGGAGGAGGAGGAGGAGAAGGAGGAGGGAAGGGGAAGGGGAAGGGAGGAGGAGGGTGCAGAGAGGAGGAGGGACGGAGGGAGAGGAGGAAGAGGAGGAGGAGGAGGAGAGAGGGACGGAGGGAGGAGGGAGGAGGTGGAGGAGGAGGGAGGGACGGGGAGGAGGGAGGAGGAGAGGAGGAGGAGGGATGAGGAGGAGGGGGAAGAGAAGGAAGAGGGAGGAGGGGGAGAAAGGAGAGAGAGAGATTTGGAGGGTTTCTGGTCTCTGGGGTTCGTCTCCTGGTTCTCGTGGTCCTCGCTGTGTGTGTGTTTTTTATTGTGTATATTTTGAATCTTATTTAGTCTGTCTCTCATCTCTCTCTCTCTCTCTCTCTCTCTCTCTCTCTCTTCTTTCTCTTCTCTCTCTGTCTCTCTCTCTCCTCTCTCTCTCTCTCTCTCTCTCTCTCTCTCTCTCCCTCTCTCTCTCTCTCTCTCTCTCTCTCTCTCTCTCTCTCTCTCTCTCTCTCTCTCTCTCTCTCTCCACACCCTGTCCTTGTTCCCTTCCCCTACCCCTCCACCCCCCACCCCCCTGACCCTCCAGTCACAGCACGCCCCACCTGAGGTCATATTTATGTAGTGGCTTTGAGGTGTTTTCTCCCTCTCTTTCTTTCTTTCACTCTCCACCCTCCCTCCCTATCTCCCATCCACTCTCCTCTTTCTTCCGTCCCTTCCTCTTTCTCTCACTTCCCTCTCCCCCTACCTCCTTCTTCCCCTCACTTCCTCCTCCTCCCCTTCCTCTCACTTCCTTCCCTCCCTCCCTCCCTCCCTCTCACTCCCCCCCTCTCTCTACTTCCCTTTCACTCATACTCTTTCCCTCTTTCTCCCCCCCCCATCTCTCTCTCTTTCTCTCTGTCTCTCTCACTCTCTATGTGTCACCTTCTTCCTCACCCTCCCTCTCTCTCCCTCCCTCTCTCTCCCTCTCTCTCCCTCTCTCTCCCTCTCGCTCAGGATTCATCGTTTCTCTCCTTGATTTATGAAGATTTGTGGATCATTGAGGCGGTGCGGTTAATCCTGCCCCGTCTGGTACATGGGATTTATACTGAGTTTTGTCCCGCTGTTGGAGAGGGGGGGGGAGGGAGGGGAAGGAGGATGGGGAGGGGGAGGGGAGAAGGTGAGGAGAGGGAGGGGGGAAGGGTGAGGGGCGAGGAGGGAAGGGAAGGGGGCAAGAGGTGAGGAGGGAGGGGAAAGAGGGGGCAAGGAGGGGGTTAAGGGGGTGGGGAGGGAAGGTATTAAGGGTGAGGAGGGAAGGGGGATGGAAGAAAGGAGGAGAGGGATGAAGTTGGAAGGGAAGGGAAGGGGAAGGAGGAAGGGAAGAAGAAGAAGGGAGAGAAGAAAGCTGGAGAAGGGAAGTGGAGAAGGTTGAGGGAGGGAAAAGAAGAAGGGAAGGAGGCTAGGGGAAGGGGAAGGAGAAGAGACATAAGAAAGGCGATAGTGGGGAGAGTGATAAGTGGGGTTTGAGGTTGTGGGGAGAAGGAAATGGGGAAATGGTCTGGCGATGGGGAGAGTATGGGTCGCTTGTTTTGCTTGTTGAGGAGAGAAGATGAGATTATGGGGGAGAAGAGAGTACTTGATTGTAGATGTTGGGGAGGAATTTTGAAGTTAGGAAATTATGAAAGGGATTTAATGCGCAAAGAAAATATAAATATAAATATAAGGGATAAAATGCGTAAAAAATAAAAATAAAAGAAAAAATGATTTAAAAAACAACATAAGAGGGAGAAAAGGAAATGATTAAAAAAGGTAATAAGAAGATGACATGACAAAAGAGAAAGATATAAAAAAGGGAGGAGAAGAGAAGAGAGAAACGTGTAGAGAAAAAAGGGGAATAGAAGGAATATAAAAAAAGAAGAAAAAAAAGGTATAGACAGAGGTATGATAACGGCCGATTTGTGGTAATCCAGTGGCCGGTTGTGCGAGCTACGGACACCAGATTTTTACAGATTTCGGGTACCGATTTTTGTATTGTCTACAGTTTTTTTTTTATTATTTACCAGTAGCATTTATAGAAATAAAACCATTTTTACGACATTTATCATAGTTTGGTTTGAAAATGGCTGAAGAGCATTTAGCATCAATTTAGATATAACTCAAATAATCTGAAAAAATACAAAAAAGTGATGTTGTAGTAAGAAAAAAAACGTATGATAGCTTAAAGTACGGTTAGGGTTTGAATTTATAACAAAGTAGATTTATTGTCTATTTAACGCGCGGGTTTCCATCGACGCATCTCGTAGCTCTCTTGTCCTGGTGGGCGGGAATGGGCGGGAAAGGGCGGGAAGGGTGACGATGGAGCCGCCTCTCCTTGTAAATTGTTCTCTTTTGTAGCTTTCTCTGTCTCTATAGATATCTTTTTCTGTCCTTTCCTGGTTTTCTCTCTGTCTGTCTGTCTCTGGGTTTTTTCGATATCCTGTTAACTTATCTCATTCTGTGTTTCTCTTTGTCTTTGTCTTTCTTTCTTTCTTTCTTTTTTTCTCTCTTTCTCTCTCTCTCTCTCTCTCTCTCTCTCTCTCTCTCTCTCTCTCTCTCTCTCTCTCTCTCTCTCTCTCTCTCTCTCTCTCTCTCTCTCTCTCTCTCTCTCCCTCTCCCTCTCCCTCTCCCTCTCTCTCTCTCTCTCTCAGGACTTCCCTTCCCAGTAACTCATTTTATACGTAACATAATTCATGTTATGATAATCTCATTTGTATTATTTTTTATTACCTTTTTATTGTCACAACCCATGCCGTAGGGTTGCATATTGTATCTTTGCCGCTATTACGAAAACATTACAGACGCTCCATTGTTGATATTTCTTTTATCAGCTGATCTGCTATGCCTTTAGCTCTAATCAGTGGGCGGGGCTAACGAGGAAGGGCGCGGTTTGTTGGGGGGAAAAAAATTGTGTGATTGTGGGCGTGAAAAGACATTGGCACGAATAAGGGGCGGGGCTTTCTAGAGTGGTGGGCGGGGCTTCAGATAGTAATGGGTGTAAGGTGATGTTTCTTGGAATTAGCGTAAAATGACGATAAATTTGAAAACAGTTAAAAGTCCATAAACTCTTTATTGTCTTGTTTATTCCGGATTTTGTGCTTGTTTATGACGGATTTGATACATAGATGAAATAGTAAAGATCATGAGCAAAACAAATAGAAAAGAGAGAGAGAGAGAGAGAGAGAGAGAGAGAGAGAGAGAGAGAGAGAGAGAGAGAGAGAGAGAGAGAGAGAGAGAGAGAGAGAGAGAGAGAGAGAAAGAGAAATGATAGAACGAGGATATAAAAAATGATTAAGTTGTACCTCTCCTGAAGGTGAAAATAATGATCGCAAAGGCATCATCAATAAGGTTCATTATCCCATTATCTGCCTGCTGAATATTGACTTTGCTGACCAGGCGTGAAAGACGGCGAATTGCCTCCCACTGGGAAGTTAATGAGTTTTTTTTTTTTAATGAATTATATAGCCTGGGCGCGTGGTTGATAAGAATGGGGAGAGATGGAGAAGGGGGAGGGGGGATAGGGCGGGGGTGGAGAAGGGGGGAGGGGGATATTATAGGGAGTGGAGAAGGGGTCAGGGGAATGGGGTAGGGGTGGAGAGGGGGTCAGGGGATGGGGTGAGGGTGGAGAGAGGGGGAGGGGAAGGGAAGGGGGGGCAGGTGTTAAGGGGTGATATATCAGCTTCAGAAGAGATATGGAAGTGTACACAGCGCACCCACCGAGCACATACACGGAGGGGGGAGGGGGAGGGGGGTTGTTACACGGGGTCTATACGGTGTAAAAAAGGCCTTAGAGGTGGAATTATGTATATGAATGCCCGAGTTGATTGAGCTAAATGCGCTTAGTAGGCTGGGCTATTGTATCTATCTATTTATTTATCTATCTATCTATTCTTTGTTGTAAATAATTAGAGATATATTCATGATGCTCGATTAAAGTAGAAGATAAAGGCATAAATGATGATTATGATGATAATCTGAGAGATGAATAATTTGTAATAAGAATTAGGATTGTGATATTCTTCACGACGAGAATAAATGGAGTTATAACATTAAGGGATTAATTGCAATAGTAGTCATAGTAACATTAAAGGTTAATGAAATAAAGATAACGATGATAAAGACAATAATGATGATAATGATGATAAAGACAGAATAATATCGATAATGATGATAAAGACAGAGTAATGATGATAATAATGATAAAGACAGAATAATATCGATAATGATGATAAAGACAGAGTAATGATGATAATGATGATAAAGACAGAATAATGACGATAAAGACAGAATGATGACGATAATAATAATGATAGCGATAAGATTACGATAACGAAATAATAATAATGGTAGCACATCTAATACAAAGATGTATTAATTATCTTCTAATAAAAAAAGAAATAATAAGCAAAACGATAAAGAAGACAGTACAGCAGCCGACGAAAATTTACTCGACTGACAATAACAACAGGATCTGATTCCTTATGCGTATATCATAAGGAATTGATGCGCCCGCGGGAGGATCTACCAGATGCCTTCATCGTAAGAAAATATTCTGGATATACTATTTAAAAAAATATATATATATATATATATTGAGGATAAAGGTATTGAAAAAGAAATATATATATATATATATATATATATATATATATATATATATATATATATATATTTGGGAGATAAAGGGCAGATACTCACCTACCCTTTGACTTTCTCCCCTCTATTCTTTTCCCCCTTTCTCCCTTTCCCCTCCTCTGTCTTCCCTCCCTCCCCCTCCCCCCGTGATACATCAAGGGCCAAGGGTCACGTGACAGACATCAGCTGTGTGGGATGCACGTTGACCAATAGCTTTTTTTTGTATTATTTTTCTATAAACTTTCTCTACCTTTTCAATATCGTTTTTTTTTTTGTATTGTTATTATTGTTTTCGTTATCATAACCATACGATGTTTATGATTATTAGTGATGTATTTTGTGCTTAATAAATCGTAGGTTAATTAGCCTTTACTTAATTAATAATGTCAATATCTTATCGTTATCATCAGCATTGTAAGAAAAAAATCTGGAAATATCAAATTGGAATTCAATTGTCTTGTGTATTGGTAATCTATACTGATCTCTCCTGATTAAGTTATTTTTGTTTTATGCGCGATGCTCTGTTGTCTCTTTGTTTCGTCCGTTCGTCTGTCTGTTGCCTTGGGTCGACGCTCTCTTCTTCTCTCTCTTTCTCTTTCTCTTCGTTTTTTTTCGTCTTCGTTTCTTTTCGTGTTTTTTTTGGGGGGTTGTGTTTTTTTGTTTGTTTGTTTGTTTGTTTTCTTCTTTCTTTTCTTTCTTTTCTTTCTCTCTTTTCTTTCTCTTTCTCTTTCTCTTTATTTCTCTTTCTCTCTCTCTCTCTCTCTCTCTCCCTCTCCCTCTCCTTCTCTCCCTCTCTCTCCCTCATTCTCTCTACACAAAATTCCCTCTCTCCTCTCATCCCCCTTTCCGTTACCTCTCCCTCTTCTCCCTTCCTTCTTCCTTATGGACAAGAGATAAACGGAGATAAACAGAGAGAGAAGGGAAGGGAAGGGAAGACATACCCTCCGACGGCACCGGGTTCTGTTCTCACGAAGGTTTCCCGGATGTGCTAAAATTCAGTCCTGCAGCTGTGTGTGTGTGTCTGTTCCTCCGTCCTTCCCCCTCCTTCCTCTCCTCTTCCCTTCTTCCCTTCTTCCTTCCTTACTTCTTCTTCTTTTTTCTCTTCTTCTTCTCTTTCTCTTCTGTTTCCTATTCTTGTTTTTTTTCTTTGGCTTTTGTTTTCTGTTTCCTCTTCCTCTTCCCTTCTTCCCTTCTTCCTTCCTTCCTTCTTCTTCTCTTTCTCTTCTGTTTCCTATTCTTGTTTTTTTCTTTGGCTTTTGTTTCCTGTTTCCTCTTCCTCTTCCTTCTTCTTCCCTCCTTCTTCTTCTTTTTCTCTTCTTCGTCTCTTTCTCTTCTGTTTCTTATTCTTGTTTTTTTCTTTGGCTTTTGTTTCCTGTTCGCTTTTCCTCTTCCTTCTCTATCCATTTCGTTCGTCCATTTGGTTTCTAATCTTCCTCTCTTTTTCCTCTTTTTCATTTCTCTTCTCTACCCCTTCTCCTTTGTTCTTCCCTCTGCCTTAATTCCCCCTTCATTTTTTCTCCCTCCTCTCCTCTCACCTTCCTCCCATTGTCTCCCTTCCTTCCTCCTTTTATTCTCCTCCTCCTTTCTTCTGCCCTATTTTTCCCTTTCTCTTCCTTCTTATCTTCCTTCTCCTCCCCCTTCTCTTTCCTTTCTCTTTCTTTTCCCTCTCCTCATGCCCCCCCTATCCTCCCCTTAATCCCCTCCCCCTCCTCCCTTCCCCTCACACTCCCATCTCCCTCCCCTTCACCCCTCCACTCCCATCTCCCTCCCCCTCCCTCCCCCACCCCCTCCTCCTCCCCCTCCCCCTATCCCATCTCCTTCGCCCCCCTCTCCCATCACCCTCCTATTCTCCCCCTCCCCCACCCTCTCCCATAACCCCCCCCTCCACTCCCTTCCCACCCCCTCCACCTCGCGATTGTGCTTGCTTCACGTATCGGCGCAGACTGACGCGGCTGATGCGACTGATGAGGGGGTCGCTGATGAGGGTTAAAGCAGTTGCAACCACGCGTGCACGGGGCGGCTTTGGGCTGGGCGTTGCATGAGTAGCGAGAGAGTGGGCGTGATTGGTGGGCGCTTTTTAAGGTGGGTTTAAGGGGTGGGTTTAAGAGGAGCGGGGGAGGGGGGGTTCTGTGGGAGGGAAGGGCGTGGAGGGGTGTTTGTTTGTGGGTGGTTTGTTTTGTGTGTGTTTGTTTGTTTGTGTAGGGGGTGGGGGTGATTTGTGTGCGTGCAGGTGTGTATGTGTGTGTGTGTGTGTGTGTGTGTTTGTTTGTGTGCGTATACATGGCGTTTGGGTGTGTCTTTTCCACACCCTTCTTTTGTCTCTGCCTTTGTATGCATGTCCCTATATACATGTGTATACGCGTGTGTGTTTGTGCTCGTAACCCCCCCCCCCCCCGCATGACACGCCAAAATCCTAGCCATTGTCACCGCCACGTGTCACTCGCCTCCATATCCACGACAAGCCTTTCGTAGTTTTTTTTTTTTTTCTTTCTTTCTTTCTTTCCTTCCT
>NC_091586.1:4474095-4491595 GCF_042767895.1 Penaeus vannamei
AGAAATTAAAGGTTAAGAATAAGATAAACTAAGGAAAAAAAGGAGAAAAAAGGGGAAAAAGGGTAAAAGCTAAAGGGCTAAGGGGAAGGAGAGAGAGAGAGAGAGACCTAAGGGGATCTCGGACCCTATTGGATTTCGATACGTAAGGTCCCATTTGTCGCTGGCTGCTACCTCTGTTGGCCCGCTTATCAATATCATTAGAAAATAACAGCGCCCCGAAGCCTGACCCGCCCCGAATGTCACGTCCAAGGCGGGGTGGCGGGCGGGGGGGAGGTCAGGAGGCGGGGTGGAGGGGAAGGGAGGGGGGATGGTGAAAGGGGGAGGGTGGAGGGTGGGAAAGGGGGAGGGTGGAGGGGGAAAGGGGGAGGTGAGGGTGAAGGGGGGGAAAAGTGGGGGGATAGGAGCGATGAGGGAAGAGGGTGGAGGGAGGGGAGAAAGGGGGAGATAAGGGTAGAGGGTGGAAGAGAGGGGTTTGAGGGCGGGGGGAAAAGGGGAAATTTTTGGAAGGTGTAAGAGGGTAGAGGGATGGGGAGGGGGGAGGGGAGGTGAATTTTCAAGGGTGAGGAAAGAGAAAGAAGAGGGAGAAAGGTTGAAAGAAGCATTTTTAAGGAAGAAGAAGGGAGAATAGCTAGAGATGAAGAGATTAGAAGATGGAATAAGAATAGTATAGAGGATATGGGAGACGAAAAGATGTGAGGCGTTAGAGAAGAAAGATAATATGGGGAAACGGAGATAAAGAGAGAATTTAAAGAAAGGAAGGGAAGACAGAGGTAGGGGACGTGAAGAAAGAGAGGGAGGAGAAGGAGGAGAATTTAGGAAGTGGAGAGAAGGGAATAAAAAGGTAAAAAACAGATTTTTGGTCGTTATTATCATTTTGTGTTTCTTGTTCGTGTCCTTGCGAAAGGAAATTAAGGATAAAGGATAAAGGATAGAAACGGAAGTGCAGAGAATAATGATAATGATGATAATAAGAAAACTGACGATAAGGAACGGAAATATCAGGATGATGATTATGATAATCGGTTTTATTGATGTTAATATCAATATCATAATAATTGTTAACGTTGTTTATATAGTTATCATCATTATCGCTATTATTATCGTATATTTTTTTTCCTCCTTTCATCGGTTTATCCACACTTCCCTCTTCCTTTCCCTCTCTCTTCCTACATTTACTTCCCACTTCCCACTCCTCCTCATCTTCCTTCCCCTCCTCCTTCTACTTCTTCTTTTCATATACTTCCTTCCCTCTCCCTCCTCCTCCTCTTCTTCTTACTCCTGATTCTTCCTTCGCCCTCCTCCTCTTACTCCTTCTCCTCCCTTTTCTCTATTTCCTAATATTCTTAACCATTTTCTTTCCCTCCTCCTCCTCTCCTCTTCTCCTCCTCCTTCTTGATTTCCTCAGACTCCGAATCCTTTCCTCTTCCTACTTTTATTCCACTCCCTCCACTCCTCCTCCTCCATTTCCTTTTCCTCTATCTCCTCTCCCTCCTTCACGTCCTCCTCTATCTCTTAGTCCTCCCTCCCTTCCACTTCCTCCTCCTCTATCTCTTAGTCCTCCCTCCCTTCCACTTCCTCCTCCTCTATCTCTTAGTCCTCCCTCCCTTCCACTTCCTCCTCCTCTGTCTCTTAGTCCTCCCTCCCTTCCACTTCCTCCTCCTCCACCTACTCTTCTTCTCCTCCCTCCACCTCCTTCTCCTCTGCCTGCTCCTCCTCCCCCTTCCACCTCCTTCTCTTCTATATCCTCCTCCACCCTTCCACCTCCTCCTCTATCTCCTCCTCCTCCCTTCCACCTCCTTCTCCTCCCTCTTCCTCCTTCCCTCCTCTTCCTCCTTTCACATCCCCCTCCTCTACCTCCTCCCCCTCCCTCCCATCCACCTCCTCCTCCCTCCCATCCACCTCCTCCTTCCCTCCTTCCTCCCATCCACCTTCTCCCCCCACCCCTCCCTCCTTCCTCCCACCCCCTCCATCCTCCCTCCTCCTCCTCCCACCCCCTGATAACCGCCCTCGTCCGCCCTATTGTTCATGTCATCCTTGCATGAAAAACGAAATATATTTTATACCGGGAGTCTTCTTGCTTCGCCGGCTTTGATCTGCGTGGGAGACACAGGGGAGGAGCGCGCTCTTTGCTTCGTGTTTATGTAAAGGTTTAGAGGTGTAGTCTGCGTGAGAGGGAGGGGGAGGGAGGGAGGGAAGGAGATGGGAAGGGAGAGAGGGTGGAAGGGAAGGAGAGGGGAGAGGGAGAGAGGATGGGAGGGAAGGAGATGGAAGGAAAGGGATGGAGGGAGAAGGAGGATGGAAGAAAGAGGAGAGAGAGAGAGATGTGAGAGAGAGAGAGAGAGAGAGAGAGAGAGAGAGAGAGAGAGAGAGAGAGAGAGAGAGAGAGAGAGAGAGAGAGAGAGAGAAAGAGAGTATGGAGAGGAGAAAGAGATGCAATAGTATTAAAGAAACATGTAAACATAGATTTTCGTTTGACTCTAAGTTTAATGTTCAGGTCTTATTATTAGTGAACAAAATAACTTCGCTGTTATCTGCTAAGTCATTCTGCTTGCGCCATTAATCTTCCTGTCAGAACGTGTGTACGTTATCACGCACACACATACACGCTCTTACATTCTGGCATGTGCACACACATACTCACACATTACAATTTGAACAATGCATATATATATATATATATATATATATATATATATATATATATATATATATATATATATATATATATATATATATATATATATATATATATGTTTAAATTTATATATATGCATAAGTATATAACAATATATATAGCATTACACACACACACACTTATAAACTCCCCTACTGCCCCTACCTTTTACCTCCCCCCCCCCCATTATACCCTTCCCCCTTGGCCCTTCCCCTCCCCCCTCCCCCTCCCCCCTTGGCTCAAGATGCCGACTCCACTTAATTCCTGGAAACATTTAGGATCCACGTGGCCGGAGGTTCTCTGTCACGGGTGTGGCCACTATAGAATAATTGGCGGTCTCATTTGCTACTAATTAAAGGTGGAGGAGGCGAAGGGAGAGGGAAGGGAGAGGAAGGAAGGACGGAAGGAAAGAGGGAAGGAGAGGAGAGGAGAGGAGAGCTACAGGCCTAAACGTTTTCTCGTCTCTTGAGTTTTCCCTGTTTTTTATTTTCATTTTTATTTATTTTTTATTTTTTATTTTTTTGCATTTGTGTTTTTCTCCTAATTCTTCGTTTATAGTTATCTCATTTTTTTCGTTTTTGTTTTTGTTTTTTTTTCGCTCCTTATCGGTTCTTCTTCCTTCCTTCCTTCTTATCGGTTTTTCCCGTTTCCCTTTTTCTTGTTCTTCTCTTCTTTCTTTCTTCCTCCTATTCTTTCTTTGTCTCCTCTTCCACCTTTACCTTTCCTTCCTCTTACTGTATCTCCTCTACCTCATCTGGCTCTGTCTTCCTCTTCCCCTTCCTCCCTCCTCTGTCTTCACTCCTCTTCCATTTCCCCCTTTTCTCCCTCCTCCCTTGCACTCCCCTCCTTCCCCCTCCCTCTTGCCCTCCTTCCCTCCTTCCCTTTCCCTTTCTCCCTTCCTCCTCCCTCTTACACTCCTCCCTTCCCCTTTCTTGCCCTCCTACCTCCTCCCTTCCCCCCCTTACGTTCCTGCCCTCCTCCTTTTACCCTCCCTTCTCCCCCTCTCGCCTTCCCTTCCCCCTCTTACCCTTCTTCCCTCTTTTACCCTCCTCCCTCCCCCCTTCACTCAACCTACCTCGCCCTCTCCCCCTCACCCCCTCGCCCCCACTCAACTGCCTCGCCCTCTCCCCCCCCTCACCGTCTCCCCCCCACTCAACCTACCTCTCCCCCCCTCACCGTCTCCCCCCCCACTCAACCTACCTCTCCCCCCCTCTCCCCCCTCACCCCCTCATCCCCACTCAACCTACCTCGCCCTCTCCCCCCTCACCCCTTCGCCCCCTCACCCCCTCACCCCCCCCTCACCCCCTCTCACCCCCACTCAACTGCCTCGCCTTTGATCTCTCCCGGCCTACAGTGTCAGCTTAAGGGAGACAATAAGCCACATGATCTCTTTCTATTGTTCTTTGGGGTTATGTATTAAAAAAAAAAGTAAAAAAGAATAACAGTGTGGAAAAAGACAGAGAGAGAGAGAATAGGAGAAAGAGAGAGAGAGGGGCTAAGGGAGAGAGAGAGAGAGGAAAAAGAGAAAGGGAATGTTTTTTTTTTTTCTTTTCTTTTCTCCACTCTTTCGCTTTTCGTTCTCTTCCTATTCGTCTCGTTCTTCTCTCTTCTTCCTTATCTATCTTTTCTCTCTTTCTCTCTCTCCTCTACCTTCCTCGCCCTTCTCCTTTCTCCCTTCCCCTTCATTAATCCCTCTTCCCCTATCCCTCTCCCCTTCTTTCCCATCCCCCTCTCCCTTTTTTCCCTTCCCCTCTCCCTTCTCTTTCTCTCTCCCTCTCCCCTTCTTTCCCTTCCCCCTCTCTCTCCCTCTCCCCTTTTTTCCCCTTCCCCCTCTCCCTTCTCTCTCTCTCTCCCTCTCCCTTTCCCTTTCCCTTTCCCCTCTCCCTTCTCTCCCTCTCCTTCTCCTTTTTTCCCTTTCCCCCTCTCCCCTCTCTCTCTCTCTCTCTCTCTCCATCTCCCCTTCTTTCCCTTCCCCCTCTCCCTCTCCCCTTTTTTCCCTCCTCCCTCTCCCTTCTCTCCCTTTTTCCCTCTCCCTCTCCCTTCTTTTTTCCCTTCCCCCTTCACCCTTCTCTCTCTCCCTCTCCCTCTCCCTTTCCTGCAAACAATATGGCGTCCACAGAAAACGGAGGGCGGGGCACGCGAGGACCCGAGAGTTCTTAAGGGTCGACTCTCTTTCATAAATTAATGAGAGTCTTGTTCGAGAAGAGTCCTCAGCTGCCCGCCCTCCCAACCATAATTAAAGAGAGATGTGTATGCACCAGGACGGACTGCTTCATCCCCTCCCCCTCTCCCCCTTCTCCCCCTCTCTCTCTCTCTCTCTCTTCTCTCTCCCTCTGTCTCTCCCTCTCTCTCTCTCTCTCTCCCTCTCTCTCTCTCTCTCTCTCCCCCTCTCTCTCTCTCGGTCTCTCTGCCCTGGCCCCTCGTGTGTCTGTTTTCATTTTTTTTCTTTTTACTGTTTTATTATTATTTTTTTCTCTCTCTATCTCTCTCTGTCTTTCTCTCCCAGTCTGTTTCCCACTCTTTTTTGCATCTGTCTCTCTCTGTCTCTTTTTCTGTCCCTGTTTCTGTTTGCATGCACATACATATAATCATATATATATATATATATATATATATATATATATATATATATATATATATATATATATATATATATATATATATATGATTATATGCATATATAGAGACAAATATACATACGTACATACAAACATACATACATACGTGTGTGTATATGTATATATATATACATGTATGTATGTACATACATATATATATATATATATATATATATATATATATATATATATATATATACGCACACACACACACACACACACACACACACACACACACACACACACACACACACACACACACACACACACACACACACACACACATGTATATATATATATATATATATATATATATATATATATATATATATATATATATATATATATATATATATATACATATATATACATATACATAAATACATATACATTCACTCATCTGTTTTATTTTTCCATTTACCTTACTCATTTCCCTTTTTTTCCATTCCGATTTTTATCACCCTCTATCCTTATCCCCATTCCTTTCTCTCTCTCTCTCTCTCTCTCTCTCTCTCTCTCTCTCTCTCTCTCTCTCTCTCTCTCTCTCTCTCTCTCTCTCTCTCTCTCTCTCTCTCTCGTTTTTTTGCTGTCGCACCTTTGGTAAAGAGGACAGGGAGGGAAGGAGGAGGGAGAGGGGAGGGGGGAGGGGGGAGGGGGAGGAAGAGGAGTGACACAAGAGTGCGAGGAATGGGGAGGGAGAGGGGAGGGGGGGAGGCCACACACACACATCACAGGCCACACTTGGAGGCCGAGGCGAAGGAGGGGGAGGAGGAGGAGGAGGTGGAGGGGACAGGGGGATTGTCTCTGTTTCTCAAGTATCCTTCCTTCCTCCTCTCCCCTTCTTCCTCGTCCTCCCTCCTCCTCCTCCTCCTCCTCCTCTTCTTCTTCTTCTTCTTCTTCTTCTTCCTCCTCCCTCCCCCTCCCCCCTTCCTCGGGACCTCTTGATCGCTCCTGCTAGAGTGTTCCTACCACACTGAGTGTAATATATGTTGTAACTTGTCACGGGGGAATACAGGGGGCGGCGGCAGAGGGGGGACAGGGGGGGGCGAACTGGTAGCGGCTTGGCCCGGGGCAAATCATGGCTGCCTCCCCCACCCCATTCCCCTTCCCCTTCCCCTTCTTAGGTAGTGTACACCTCTGGAATTACTTTCTCGCACACGTACGTACATGCATACACGCGCACATACACACACACCTTCGCATCTGTAGTCGGACGCACGCACACACGTATACATGATAAAGTATCATAAGAAAAATAGGGTTTGTGACTGAATGTTTTGTGCGAGAGGAGAGTCGTTGGAGTCCGAGTGATTTATAGATTTGTCCCTTTGTCTCGGGTGACAGAAATGACTTAGGATTAAGGTGCTTGGTAGGCTGTAGCGTGCATCCCCCCCCCCCCGTTGAGTCCCCCTAACCGGCGCTGTGTTGCAGGAGACGAAGCGGCCCAGCAAGGAGATGCAGGTGACGATCGCGCGGCAGCTGGGCCTCGAGCCGTCGACGGTGGGCAACTTCTTCATGAACGCTCGTCGCCGCTCCATGGACAAGTGGAAGGACGACAACGAGGGCTCCAGCAAGATGTGCGGGCTGGCGTCGCCGAACAGCACGGTGGTGCACATGGCGCAAGTGCCGCAGATGAACCAGACCAACTCGATGGTGGGCCACTGCCTCGACGACCACGACTTGTGACAGGCCACCCCGCAGCCCCTGGTCTACCTGGCGCCGCACTAGCTGCGCCCACACGCCCACACCCCCGCAGCTGCTGCAGGATCGGCGCCCACGGGCATCCTCAGCAATAGGGCGCGCTCCGCGTGAGCACGCCGCCCACGCCCGTGGCGCCGCCGCCGGCAGGGTCACACACGCCCCTGGCACCCGCCTCGCCCCGCCCGCACAGTACAAGCCAGCAGCCCATGCCAGGGACGCGGTGGTGCCAGGCAGCAGCAGCACGGCCGCGTCGCCCACACACCACCGGTCACTTCAGGTCACAGCAACAAGACGACGTTCGGTGTGGCGGCTCAGGTTCCACCGCCGACGGATGATCTCAGCACATTCCGCAACGGACACTAGTCACCCAAGATGATGGTCTTGTCGTAGCTATAAGTTGCCAGCATACTAGTCTAGGATAATTTGATGTTTATTATTTATTTTCTCTCGTATTTATTGTGTAAGTCAGCGAGTGACTGTGTTACAATACAGGTTTTTGTAGGTGCGGCGCCCGGGTGTCGCGCAGACGGAGTTCGGTGCCCTGAACGTGTCTAGTCACAGGATCTGTTCTCTTATGTTAGTTAGCGGGGTCGACAGCGTCGCCCTCACCAAAGGTCCAGGAATTCAAACAACGTACTTTATCATTCCTAGTCAAAGTGTTGCCATTCCAAGCATATTCAAGCTCAGAAACTATTGCTAGTCAAGCGTGTTGTATCTACTACATACATTCCAAAACTCTTGCCAAAGAAATGGAAACAAAATGTACTTAATGATTGTTTCGACGCTACCAAAAGATTGAGATACTGCAACAAGATGTACTTAATAATAAGAAGTGTTGCTTATTTATTGATAACTTATTTTCACCTCCGATTTTTTGTATGACGTAAGTAAGTTTGTTACAATATATTTTTATAATAGGAAGTGCCGTTAAAATGATTTTGTCTTTTTGATATGTTTAGCGTTCCCTCGGCCCTTCTCTCTGTGTTCTCCGGGGGGACATGTGTATGTATGATTTGTAGGTTGTGTACGCCTGAGGGGTCGGGAGGCACCCCTGCCCCCCCCTCCCCCCTCTAGGAACTCAACATAGTCACTGTAGTTCCCTGTTTTTTGTACTTTGTCTTTCCGTCGAGGCGCTGCACTAACCAGCCCAAACAAACTGAGTTACTGATTTTTACCCCAACGGTTTATGTGATGAGTTGGGTATGTGACGCCCCCAGGCATCGGCTAACAAGGTTGAGATGAAAATTTATGTTAATCCTCCTCTTCCCCGCTTCCCCCTCCCCCCCCTCCCCCGTACACATCCAGCCTCCTCCTCCCCCCCCCTTCCCCCCTTCCCCCCTTCCTCCCCCGCCGCCCCCAATCAGTCAATCGGTGGCGGCGCGGGCGGGGTGGTAGCGGCGCCCGGGGCGGGACTTGTCACTCCAGTGCCGCCCTGCCGCTACCTTTCCTCTCCCCCCCCCTCATCCCTTCCCCTTCCCCCCCCCCTGCCGATGCCCCCGAGACGCCCACGGTGAATATGGGCGGCCTCGGAAACCCTCCTTTTAGGTTTACGAATTAGTTTGTACTTAATGATTACCATTATTATTTTTATAACGAATGTGTTCCCTGTTTTGTGTTTACTGTATGTACTTACTTTTTTTACCGATGATATTTAAGATGGTGTGTGTGTGTTATATTGGAGAGTGTAAACACAGTGGGAGGGAGTCACCCACGCCCTCCTACCCCTCCTCCCCCACGCCCTTCCTCCCTCTCCCCCTCCTCCCTCTCCTCCCTCTCCCCCCTCTCCCCCTCCTCCCTCTCCTCCCTCTCCCCCTCCTCCTTCTTCTCCCTCTCCATCAAACTCCATTTCGATTCTGAGGGATTTCCCAAAAATCCGGTCTTTCTCTCCTCCAATCGCCGCCTCTTCCTTCTTCCTTTTATTCTCCCTCTTCCACTTCTTCTCCCTCTCCTCCCCCCTTCCCTCATTACATGTTGCCTTCTCCCTTTCCTCCTTCTCCTTCTCCCTGTCTCTCCTTCTCCTCACCCACTTTCCTCCCCACATTCCTTCTCCATCTGTTTCTCCTCCCCCTTTCTCACCCGCTCTCTTCTTCCTCCTCCTCCTCCTCCTTGCCCTCCTCCTTTCCCCCTTTCTCACCCACTCTCTTCCTCCATCTCCCACTCTTTCCCCTCTCCCCCCCACCCCCCTCCCTTCCCCCGACCCCTCCCCACCCACTCCCCTCCTCGCCAACTCCCCAACCACTCCCCAACCACTCCCCGCCCCCTCCCCACCCACTCCCCACCCACTCCCCCACCCACTCCCCACCCACTCCCCTCTTCCCCCACCCCCACCCACTCCCCACCCACTCCCCGACCCACTCCCCTCCCGTCCCCCGACCCCTCCCCTCTTCCCCACCCCCTCCCCACCCACTCCCCCACCCACTCCCCTCTTCCCCACCCCCTCCCCACCCACTCCCCGCCCTCTTCCCCCACCCACCACTCCCCCACCCACTCCCCTCTTCCCCCACCCCCTCCCCCACCCACTCCCCGCCCCCTACGTGCCCCGTCTGCGAGGCTTAACGATGTTGTCATCTGGTAACGCCAAAAGACTACAACATTATGAGTGCATTCCCGCCAAACTCTCTCCGGAATTGGGACCGACTCGTTTTTATTCCATTTTTGATTTTTTCTCTTTTTTTCTCTCTCTCTCTCTCTCCAACCAAGGAACCCGTTTTCCGATTTTTTTTTTTTTTTTTTTTTTTTTTTTTTTTTTTGAAGAAATTTTGGAGGGGAAAAAATGAAGTAGTATTAAGTCGGATTTATTTTTTTCTTTTTTTTCTTAGAAAAGTGCTAGTCTGTTAAATTTTTTTCTTCATGTTTCGTTTATTCATTATTCTTTTTCACGTCTTTATTTCTTCTAAATTGTCATTTCTTTAACGCCCAGCGCGCCCCGCATAAGGTCATGACACTCATGACAAGTCTCTGTTCCACCTGTCACGAAAGTCTTGGAAAAACAGTTTCCGGGTAGTGATAATTTCTATATTAGAAAAAAACACTAAAAAATTGTTAGGTGCTCTAAGAGATGTTGTTAGTTATTTTTGTAAGCGTTAGAGAGTGAGCTTCGTTGAGTGTGAGCGCAGAAACGTTTCTAGACTTCGGTGGCAAACGTTCTGAACGTTTTTTTCCGGCAGCGCGCGCGAGGGCGGTTGTGATGGTCGTGAAGTTGATGATGATAAGGCTGTCTGCCAGACTTTTTGATAATTTCTATTGTTCGTTGTATGCTCTACCTTTTTTTTCCTCTTCATATCTTTTACCCTAATTAAGTTATTATCATTATTATTATTATTCATATCTCTCCCCCTCCTCCTCCTCCTATCATTATTATTATTATTCATATCTCCTCCTCCTCCTCCTCCTCTTTCTTTCTTTCTTTTTCGTTCTCTTTCGTATTTGTAAGGATGTCGCATTTAAGTGTTTAAGTTCTTGAAGTTGACTCGCGCCCGTGACGACGTGGGATCTGTGTTGTGATGTTCTCACCATATTCGAGTTTGATTCACTTTATAAACCAACTAACCAAGTCAATTTCGTCTAGTCAGGCAAGGTTAATGGCGAAGATAATTTATTTTTTATTTTTGTATTATCTCTCTTTCAAAGCCTCTAAATGTAATATTTATTTATTTACTCATTGAATTATTTTTTTGTTTCTCAAAGTCTCTAAACGTCTTTTTTTATTCGTTTATTTATTTTAATCTTAGAGTCTCTAATCGTCATATCTATTTTCCTTTTCTAACCAAAGATTTGTAAATACCTTTTTTTGCAACAAAGGAAGGTGTGTGAATCAAAACAATTTACTAGGGTCTTTAATGATCACAAGTTCCTCACAGAAAACAAAGCAAGAAAATCATCATAGTCAAAAGGATGAAAATTAAAAACCAAAAAAAAAAAAAGAAAAGTCTTTTTACTGCAGGAATTTTTTTCACAAGCTTCTACAATATATTCTCTCTTTTTTTAAAATAACACGTCGCTATTTATCTCATTTGCCAGAGTGTCTATTATCTGCTATCTATTTCAACGCCGAACATTTCGTTCCTACAATTTGAATGAATCTTTTTTTTTTTCTTTTTTTTTTTACTATAGATAACCATTCCTTCTTTTGAACTCGAAGATCAGACTCGGGTTCGGCAAAAGGGCCTCCGTGTGGATGACCTCCCACCTCGAGAGAGGAGGCAGGTCAGCCATGCAGGTCAGCCACTAGTGCTCCCCCTCCCCCTCCCCACAACCCCCATCAGGCCCCTCCCCCCCCCTCGAAGCCCCCCCACCCCCCATTCCTAGGCTCTGCAGCTGGGCACAGGCAGACACACAAGGCGGCCAACGCGTACGTCATCAGAGGGCAAATATATGCATTCTTTTACACTTTTATATAGAAAATAATGTGTATAGTAGGTTCCTTCAGTGGCAGAATGTGTGATCAAGTGACCTACGCTGTAAACAAGTGAAAAAAAGAATAAACGATGGTACCACATATATATAAATATATATATATAAATATTTAAGGATTTTATGTCTTGTTTCTACTTAAATCTCTGTTAGGCTCAGTGTCTTGAGTTTGTTCAAAGCCGTCACGGTGGTTTTAGTACAAGAGTTTGGGCGAGTTGTCCACGAACTATAGCTTTGTGAATAGCTTAGCTTTTTTTAGACAGTAAGGTGACATTTCTGTTGATGCATGTTTTGTTTTGGATGACTTGCCCAAATAGTTTTGTCAAAGTATAATTAGACACCAATAAAAAAAAAGATGTGAAGTGTTTTAAAAGAAGTAAGTAAATAAATATTGACACAGACGACGAGGGTGATCCTACAATAATGATGATGATGATGATGATGATGATAATGATACCAAAAAAAAAAAAAAAATACAGTACGCAGAATTTTTTTTTCCATTTTCTGCTGGGACGTATTTGCCTGCATGTATACCACACTCTAGAGTATTATCTAGACGAAGCTTCGCCCTCTTGTCGGTCGTTTAATGTAAGTGGTGAGACTATAGACTTAAGTCCTCGTCATGGTGAGTCTACTACAATGTGGATCGGTTCAGGTAACCTGGTCAAAGCTTGAGTCAAAACAAAAAATATAATAAAATAAAAATAAAAAAATACTACTAAATAATAAAGTGCACAAAGAAGAATAAGGGCGCCGTTCCTGCGTGCAGGGGAGGCGGAGGGCGGGGCTGGCCGACACGCCCCCACGCCCTTTGTTAGCTTTAGCAGTCATTTGAGTATCACATATTTACTGTTGATATATGATTAATTACTGTAAGGTTCTAGATGGAAAGCAGGCATGAAAGCGCCGCTGCGCCGGCGACGCCCGTGCCTCAGGGCCCGCGACCGCCCTGCGCCGGCCTGCCCCCCCCCCCTCCCGTCGCCATGGCATAATCCGGGGCCCAGCGCCCCCCACTCCCCCCCGGCCCTCCCCCTCCCCTCGGACTGCCTCACAGGACTGTTCACAGTGCAATAATAATACTCCAGTCTCCTCTGTGGTTCTGTTGGAATACACCCGCTACTCTTAGCCATGCTAACATACGTGCGGTCGCATCGCCGCGCAGGACACATATCATCATGTTTTTATAAAAAAAGTGAACAATTGTACAGAGGCGGCCAGCGAGGTCTGGTCGCGACGCTTTTAGGTGTTTCCAGGAAGCCCGCGGTGTGTGCGCCTGTGGAGACTTAGATAGAATCAGCCGTTGTACAGAGTGTGTGGATCCACCTGAACTTTCTACCCTCTCGTGCTGTACGTATACTGCACCCTATTTTTAGTCCATGTGCTAGAGATCTCCTTATATGCCTTAACACAAGTGTAGATTTAACAGGTATGGCGCCCGTGGCCAGCACCACGCGCCGCCCACTCTACTTCAGTTGTTGCATAAGAGGGTGAGCACCACAAGGCCTCCCGCCCGCCGCCCTGCCCGCCCCTCGCCCCCCCGCCGCCCACGGACCCATCTTGTATATTCTTATACCGAGAGACGACTGCGCGCGGGTGTCCGGTGGGCGGGCCTCCGGAAGGAGGAGCCCGAGGGGGCGAGGGCGGCCGGGCGGCGGGCGGGCCAGGCAGCACAAACTGTACACGCCGCGGCCGCCCATTCCCGACCACAGACCCGCCGCCGCCGCCGCCGCCGCGCACACAGGTTCGGGCGGCGGAAGCGGCGGCGGCGGCGGCGGCGGGCGGGGAGGCGGCGCGGCTCACTGTCTCCCACTCGGCGTCAACATCGCCCTCTCAATATGCAAATTGTTTTAGAGACAGTGTACCATATATCCTTGTCAAAGTGAATAAACCAAAGCAGAGAGTATCACAAGATTTACTTTCATTTTCCTTCTCCGAAACCCTGACAGGAAAAAAGGACGAACAAAAAAAAAAATATCTGTAAAATATGAAAACAAGAAAAAAACATAATAAAAAAAATAAAAATAAAACACAACATGCCCATTTCAAAACATATTCCCTTTTTAAGACGAGATGAGGAGATGTGGAATCCGTTGACAACAGGGAATTCAGAATGAAAAAGAGAATAAAAAAAGAATCAACTGTAAAGCAGGCATTCCACTCAGAAACATGCAAGGAATTTGTCAATATTTACCCGAGTGAAAGGGGGAATAAGTCAATAGAATTCAATTTAAACATAACAGAGAAGAGGTGATTGTGAATGCGCAATGCAACGCGGAGATGAACAATCATTTGGAGATTAATTCGTGCATTTAATGATTAGAACAGTTTTATGCCGAATATTATCTTGATACATACACACATCCAAATACACACTCACACGTATGTGCGTTTGTGTATGACGTATGTACATCTACACATCCAAATACACTTGTAGATATACATATATAACGCACACGCACATGTCCTACGCTAATATATGTATAATTGTATACACTGACACACACATCCAAAAGATAAATGCTTAGACATGAGTTCACAATGATGTCACACAGAATAATACAGACAAATGTTATAGACAGATAATGAACACGAGCAAAGGGACAGATGTACGGTCCTTCAGGTGCAATTCAGAAACATAATTAGAAACATCAATGATAATTTCGAAAGGGAATAGAAGGTACTCAACCTTATTGATAAAATCTTTATATAAAAAGATGATAGTAGTTTTTGTGTTATTGTTCTTTCTCTTGAATGATGATGATTGTATTTTATTAGATCCATATGACGGGTTTTAAAACGCAAAAGAATTATTTAGAGATATCATACTGACTGTGAGATATGCAAAGACAGGTATACACTAAAAAGAAAGTATTACTGTGTCATATACATTCAACATACGGAAAAAATGTCGCCACAAATTGATATACAATAGAAATCATAATCATAACACTGATCAAAAAATGATGAGGATTATCATAGCACTAATAAGATGAGGATGATAATGATGATCATGATACTAATAATCATAATGGTAATAATGCTAATAACAATAACAATGATGATTATCATAATCGTTATTATTATCATTATCATTATCATTATTATCATTATCCTTACATATTGATCATCATTATTATTATTGTTGTTCTTACTATCATTACCATTATGACGATGATGATGATGCAGTTATTATCATGATTATTTTCATCATATACTGTTGTAATTGTCATTGCTATTACTATTATGATAACAATAGTGATAATGAAATATCGATGATAGTGATAACAATAATAATAGTGATAAAATTATAACAGTAATAACAATTACATCAATAATAATGATAATGAATTATATGATAAGGATGATGGTAATAACAATCTTGATAATGAAGATGATAATAACAATGATGACAGAATGATGATAGTAATAACGATAATGATAATAATGGCAATAATAAAGATAATGATAATAAAAAACATAATGATGATAATGACAGTAATAATAATAAAAGTAATATCAATAATAGTAATACTCCTACTACTAGTAATAATGATGACGATAATAACAATGATGATAATATTAATGATAATGATAATAATAATATCAATAGTACTGGTAATAGTAATGATGATATGATAATAATAGCGATGATAATTATTGTTATTATTACTATTGTTATTATCACCATTATTATTATTACTGTTATTATCATTGTCATTATTATTATAAATGTTATTATTATTATCAGTATCATTACCATTATTGTGATAACAATCGTGATGATAATCATGATGAAAACATGATGAAAATCATCTAAATTATGGTAATAGTACTAATAACAGTAACAATAACAATGATAAAAATCATGATAATGATAATGATAGTAATGATACTTACGATAATAAAAGTAGTAATGATAATAATGATGATGATGATGATGATGATGATGATGATGATGATGATGATGATGATGATGATGATGATGATGATGATAATAACAATAATAGAGACATTTAAAGAACATAATGATTTTTAATATCCCTTCCAATTGATAATGATGATATTTCAAGTTTGTATGACTATTATCGTCATAATTCAAGAAAAAACTGACAACAATAAAGATAATGATAATGAAAAGGAAATTATGACAACAATAACAATAATGACAATAGTAATAATGATAACAGAAATAACTATAAGAATAATGACAGTGATTGATATTGAAAAGTACTGATTTACAATAATGATAATAAGGATAATTCTTATAACAATGATGATGACAATAACAATGAAAGGGATACCAAATATGATGAAAACAATAATAATCATAATACCAGTTGAAGCGAATGAAAATAGTTTACAATAATGACAATAATAATAATAATAATAATAATGATGATGATGATAAAGATAATAATAATAATAATAATAATAATAATAACAATAATAATAATAATAATAATAATAATAATAATAATAATAATAATAATAATGATGATGATGATAAAGATAATAATAATAATAATAAGAAGAAGAAGGAGAAGAACAATAATAATGATAACAATAATAATGATAACAATAATGAATAATAATAATGATGATGATAATGATCATGATAATGATGATAATAATGATGATAACAGTAATGATGATACTATCAACAATAGGAATAAGAATGATGATATTGATAGAAATAATGATACTAACTATGATGATAACAATAATAATGATAAAGATAATAATGATAATTATAATAATAATAACAATAATAACAATGATAATGATGATAATAATAATAACAATAGTAATAATAAAAAGAATATGATGATAATGAGAACAATATTACTGATAGTAATAACAATAATGACGATGATGATGATAATAATAACAATAATAAGAATAACAGCAACACTACATATAATAATAATGACAATAATAATAATAATGATAATAATAGTAACAATTTTGATAATGATAACGATAATAGAAAGAGTCAGAATAAGAAATAAAATGATGATAATGACAAATAATGATAACAATAATAATAATGATAATAATAATGATTATGATGATGATGAAGACGATGATGATTAAGGTAAGGAGAATAACAGCAATGATAATGATGATGACAACAATAATAATCATAACAATAAAAACAATGATAATGATAGTAACAATGAGAGTGATAACAAGGACAATAATTATTACTATCAATATCGTTATTATCATTACAACTATCATTATTGTCATAATTATTATTAGCAATATATTTAGTTTACAATCAGTATCATTATTATTACTATTGTCATTATCATTATCATTATTATTGTTGTTGATATTATTACTATGATTTTTTTATGATAATCATTTTATCATTATTATTATCATCATTATATCTATTACTATTATGATATGATAATCATGCTAATAATAATAATGATGATGATAATGATACTAATGATAATAACTGCAAAAACAATGATGATAAAAACAATAATAATAATAATGATAGTAATGATAATAATGATAATATAGATATTGATGACAATAGTAATAGTAATAACAATAATGAGGATAATTATGATAATGAAAATAGAATAGAAATAGCGATTATAACAATAGTAATAAAAGCAATGACGATAATGGAAATGATAATAATTGTAATAATGATAAGGACAACAACAATAATGATAATGATAACAAATGGTAAATATGATAATAATGATAAATATGATAATAATGATTATTATTATTATCATTATAGCAATAAGGATAATGTAATAGTAAAAATAATAACAGTGATAATAACAATGATATAAATTGTTAATGATAATAATAATAATATTAATGACAACAATATTTGTATCAGTAATAGCAATAATAAAAAAGATAATAATGGTAAGGATAATGACATCAACAATAATGATAATAAGAGTAATGATAATGATAAAAATAATAATAGTGAAAATGGTAATGATAATCATAACAATAATAATAATAATAATAATAATAATAATAATAATAATAATAATATTATTATTATTATTATTATTATTATTATTATTATTATTATTATTATTATTATCATCATTAT
>NC_091586.1:4496595-4499095 GCF_042767895.1 Penaeus vannamei
TATATCACGAAAGCCCTCGCATCTGCCAAACTGTATCGATTCTTTGCAGAGTTTCCTTTTGTAAGCACACAAGACTCCTCGTAAATGTTAAAGTCTTGTCTCTCAAACAGTGGAGGTGCTGGTTTGGTGGCGGTGGAGGAGGTGGAGGAGGTGGAAGAGGTGGTGGAGGTGGAAGAGTGGGAGAGGTGGAGGAGGTGGAAGAGTGGAGGAGGAGGTGGTGGAGGTGGAAGTGTGGAGGAGGTGGTGGTGGAAGATTGGAGGTGCTGGTTTGGTGGCGGTGGAGGAGGTGGAGGAGGTGGAAGAGTGGAGGTGGAGGTGGAGATGGAAGAGTGGAGGAGGAGGAGGTGGAAGAGTGGGAGAGGTGGAGGAGGTGGAAGAGTGGAGGAGGTGGAAGAGTGGAGGAGATGGAGGTGGAAGAGTGGAGGAAGAGTGGAGGAGATGGTGGTGGAAGAGTGGAGGAGATGGTGGTGGAGGTGGAAGAGTGGGAGAGGTGGTGAAGGTGGAAGAGTGGAGGAGTGGGTGAGATGGAGGTGGTGGAAGAGAGGGAGAGGTAGTAGATGTAAAGGGGGAGTACGAGAGCGGAGGAGGTGGTGGTGGAAGAGTGGGGGAGATGGAGGTGGAAGAGTAACGGAAGGTGCTGGTTTGGTGGCGGTGGAGGATGTGGAGGTGGGAGCCGTGGTGGACGTGGGGGAGTTGCGGAAGTAAACATAACAGGGGACCAGGAGAGTGGAAGAAGTGGAGGTGCAAGAGAGAGGGAAGCAGACCTAGAGAGGGGTGTGGGAGAGTGGAGAAGGTATAGGTGGAAGAGGAAAAGTGGAGGAAGTAGTGATACAGACGATGAAGTTCGACTTGGGAGAGTGGAAGAGATGGGGCCGGTGGTAATAAAGAGAAATGTGGATGAGGTGGAGAGAGAAGGAAGAGGTGGAAGTGGAAGAAAGGAAAAGTTCCTGAGATGGGCAATGTTGTGGTTTGGTGGAGGTGGAATTAGGGAAGATTGGGAAGAGAAAAGAAAAGGATAGGAGAGAGAGACGAGGAAATGTGGGAGAAGTTAGGGAGAAAGAGAGGAGATGGAAAAAGTAAATGATGGGAAAGGGAGAGAAAATGAAGGAAAAGGCATGGAAATAGAGAGAGCTAGAAGGAGAAAATGCGGACGACGGAGAAGGAGAAAACGAAGAAGAAGAAGGAGAAGGAGAGAACGAAGAAGAAGAAGGAGAAGGAGAAGGAGAGGAAATAATAAAGTATAAGGAATAGAAACGGGAAAGAACATGTGAGGAAATGGGGATAGGCAGAAGATGATAGAGAGGGAGAAGAAGAGAATGGAGAAGAGGGAGAAAGAGAGGAAGGGAAGAAATAGAGGGAGAGGAAAGGAGAGGAAGTGACAAGTGGAATTTCTTCCCTTTTTTGATGTTTCTGTTATCCTGAGAACTGGACACCAAGGAAATAAAAGGAATAAAATATATGATTATAAGCATGAGACAAGTTTGATGAAGAATTCTATATGTGAAAAAAATCAAGTTTAAACAACTCGATTAAATATGGTTTTAATAAACGTTTATACAAAGGTGAAAAATACTGAAAAATAAAACAAAGATAATTTTGTTGGATATCAAATAGGTATACAAGATGAACAAAGAAATAAACAACCCAATAATCATAAGGGATGATGAATAATGAGATTGAGAAAAGCAACAACAACAAAAACAATAACAACAACAAAAAAACAAAATCACAATAAACAATTCCATCCATATATATTTCACTCGTAGTAGTCTAAGATTACAGTCCATCACTGACGTATTGTCAAACATCAATGAACTGTATTGAATTTAGCCTTAGTTATTGCCCGCCAAATAAATATTTTATATTAAGGGTCCCTCTGCCGTTCGCCAATAACACTTTTCTGACTTTCGGTGCATTAGTGTGTAGGTGAGTTTTAATGTGATTTATTTTCCAGATTTCTCTCCTCTATTTCTTGTTATTTTTGGGGTGTATTCTGTCGTTTTCTTTTACTGGATTTATTTTCGTGATTTTGGTTGCACAATTTTTTAAAATCTATTTTCATATATTGGTTTATTTGTTAATTCATTTGTTTATTCATTAATAAATTCATGGTGAAACTTTTGTGCTTTTTTATACTATTATGATTTTCTTTTTTCTCTCTCTGTCTTATTTTTTAGTGTTATTTTTTATATCTTTATTTATCTATCATATATATATATATATATATATATATATATATATATATATATATATATATATATATATATATATATATATATATCATATGCATGTTTTTTTTATGTGGATTTGCCTAAAATTCTGCATCACATTCAATATTGATCTGTCTATTCTGAACATGACATATATTCTCTTTCTTTCTATTTATGTTATTACCTCATTCTCTCTCTCTCTCTCTCTCTCTCTCTCTCTCTCTCTCTCTCTCTCTCTCTCTCTCTCTCTCTCTCTCTTCTCTCTCTCTCTCTCTCTCTCTCTCTCTCTC
>NC_091586.1:4516595-4526595 GCF_042767895.1 Penaeus vannamei
ATAAAAGCATTTGATATTATTCGCTTTTTTTATTTCAATAATATACGTATCTATTTGCCAAAACATGGTAACCATCTATTAAGGACTAAGTAATCATAATGACAATAGCAATAACAATAATAATGATAATAATTACAAATATTAGTAAAAATTGCAATAATTATCATAGCAATATCACCATAGTAATAACAATATCAACAAATTAAGACTGAAATCTGCATTTACCTTGTGTATTCTTCTATTCAGCTTCTGTCTTCTCACCATAAGGGAATCCCGCGCATCTCGCAGGTGAGATATTTCTTCTCTTAGGTCTGACTCACGCCTTTCCCTTAGTGCCTCTTCATTGCCACTGCCTTTTCTTCTTTCCTACATTAGGTGTTATTGACAGAGTAAACAAACATTAATAAATGGTTAAGATAGCATTATTTCAAATCAGAAACAACAGCTAATAGTAAAGTTATTTCATTTCAAGGGCTTTACTGTAGGAAATAAATCAATATGAAAATTGTGACAAAATTTTAAAAGAAATTACAATTACTATTCCACAATAAATCATAACGTGTCTTTGTTATCTACATACAAAATGAAACAGGTCTATTAAGCACAGTTTTCTTTATACAAATCTGTAAATGATCTTCACAGCCAACTTTAATGTAATTCCTTAAATGATCATAACAATCTACCTCAGAGTCTTGTCTGGAAGTCTCCAAGCGGAGTTTCTCCTTGTGCATCCACTCTCTCTGCTTGACTGCCTCCTCACGCATCTTGACCTCATTCTGGAGTTGCTGTGTTGCCTCACGCAACTTCAGGATACGCTCTTCCTCCTCAGCTAGCCAGCCCCGGTCACTCTCCGTCTCCCCTTCATCTTGCTGGTAAGCATTCAAATGAAAATGTTATTCAATTTTTCTACCGCTAACCATATATATCATCATATAAATGATGACTTTAGTGCAGTTCATATTGGATGAGATCAAATAAAAAAATCTTCCTTCTACACCCCTTCCTCCATTCCATCTTTCTTTCTTTCCATTCATCCTTTTATCCTTTTTCTCAAGTACCTTGAGTCTTATTTCCAGGGCCCGAATCCTCCGCTGGTCAACAATGATCTGTTGTTCAAGTTCTTCTTTGCGCTGCAATTCCTCATGAAGACGTGTTTGGAGTTCCTCTTGCTGCCGTCTCATTTCCCTCACACTGCCCTCCAACTCCTCTACTCTGAAAGAAGTACAGGAAGATATACTGATAGGAGAGCGTCAATATTCTTAGGAAAGCTTAAATACCCCTTTCTTTTTCTGAAGTTCAATAACCTTTGTGAAAAATTTTCTAGTGGTTAATTCACTTCTGCTATGGTGCACATGGCAAATTCTGTGTGCACTCTTAACTACATATTTAACCAGAACTCTTTTTGCAATATATTAGTGCTGAAAACAAAACAAAACAATAATAAGTGTTGACATTTTTCATCTCAGGAGATGAAAAACATGAAAAAATAATAAAGCAAGTTTGCAGAGTAAATAACCCACGCACAGTAACAATATGTCATAACAACTCTTACTTGGTGTCCGCCTGTTGTGAGATGGCCGAAACTTTCTCTAGGGTTAAGAGTTTCTTCTGGTAATGTGAAATTTGCTTTTTCAGGGAATCGACACGACTGCGATATTGGCCAACATCTTCAGATTCCCCTTCCCGCAATTCCTGAAGAAATTTTTTAAAAAGTCTATGAATGCCTGGCTCTTCAACTTATGATATTCTTAAACCGTAACATGGTGTGAAAGTGATATGCAACAGTAGCTACTTTACATCACAGTTCATAACTTTTTCACAGGTTAAGAATATACAATACAATACTGATATATGTGTAGCTATACAGTAAAGAGATTATAGGACAAGGAAAATTAATGAAAGCATAGGAAATAAATAGAGCATCAAATTTGAATATGAATTACACCTAAAAGCCTAATTCTAAGTATAATAAGAAGTACCCTTTTTAGGAATTCAGTCTTCATATAACAATCTAATTACATAATAAGACCATAAAAAATAATACATTTTCCTACATTCCAATCACTCCATTGACAAAAAAGTACCCTATTCCCAAAAAAGAAAAAAAAAATATGAAGTCTAAAATCTAAAATCTAAATCTGACCGAAATTTATTTACCTTTAACTGATTCTGGGCTTCCTCATAGAGCTGCCGAGCCCTGTGAATCTCCTTTTCCAGTCGCTCCATCTTAGCCTCACACTTCCGTTTTGTCACCTCGGCTTCCCCCCCGCAGCGCACCAACTCTCGGATAAAAGCTTCCTGTTGAAAGGGAAAGCGGACTCGTCATTATGGAGATTTTTAAAACAATGCAAACAAACAGAACCAGCAAGAACACCTCTATTAAGCACAAAGAGAAAAAAAATACAAGGTAAATGCAAGCACATTAGAAAAAAAAAGTTAACCATAACCATTTCATAGCAAATTATAAAATATAATAACAACAAAAATAATAATAATGACAATCAAAGAGCAAATAAATACACAAATAAAGAAAGAAGGAAAAAAAAAAAAGATGAAAAAAAAAATTGGTCTCTTACCTTCAACCTAATTGTTGCATTCAGTTGCTTGAGTCGTTGCTGCGCTGCTCGCAACTCTACACTAACCCGGCGGATTTGGCCTCTGCGGAGGTCTTGAGATGCTGACAAACGCTTGACTTCTTCCACTAGTGACGTACTGCTTTCCTCATCATCTCCTATCTGAGAAATAAAAGTACCAGGGAACTGAATAAATTGTGACAATGAAAAAAATTCCATTCAACATTTTTTATTTATTTACCGTTTTCTCTTCTTTTTATACCTAATGACAGGGCCGGATTCAATTGTGATGTAATATTATGCAACAGTCTAGACTTTGTGGCTAGCCCTAAGCTATGTACAGATTAATGAAAAGGAAGAGGGAGAGTTCAGAAGAATTAGTAGAAAAGGGAGAGAAAGGTAAACGAGCAGAAAAGACAATACATCTCACTTATTAAAATATAAAAGAAAATAACTTGGCAAATATTTACCTTTTCAGATTTTGATTTTCTTCTTGATGACTTTGAAATCTGGGAGAACCTTGACACACTAGAGAGTGAAGATTTTCTTCTGGGATTTGGCACTTCATGCTCTGAATTTGGATTCAAAGTGTTTAAATATAGTTATGTAACATTTACATTATAATCACACATGGAAAGCAAATATAAACAACATGCTGTATGTAAACTGAGAGTGTATGTAAACTGAGATGAACAATATAATCATTTAGAGCTAATAAATCAGTCCCATACCTTCATCTGAAACAATATCAGAATGAACAGAAGACTTGACATCAACACCTTCCGATTTCATTGATGAATTAACCTGAGACATCACAGACAAACGACCCTCAGGTACCAATGCTGAGGTTAGAGATGAGGAGACTGAAGAGCTCCTTTCTATCGAGGAACTGACATTCTCCCTGGTTTTCCGAGGAGCCATCTGAAGCCCCTTTGTCAAGAGAATAGACTCTGCTGTTTTGTGAGAATGTCGCGAGGACTTTCTAGAGGATGTGTTCTTGGACTGAGCCTTGTCCTCTTGCTTCTTGGCCAACTCAGATTTTCTTCTCTCTGCACTTTGCCTAACTTTGGCAAGAGTGTCATGGCTGAAAGAACATGGTAGCTTTCAGTCAGCAAGAGAGACACTAAAAAACTTTATTTCATATTCAAACACTACAGGACATCAAAAGTTGAATGAGATATTTGGATTAGGATCACAGCTGTTGACTGGTAGATCTCAGTAATAAAGAAGCATATTAGATTAAAATATTAATTGATCTTCTCAAAATATTAACCCTTTCAGACCTCAACAACTCACCAGTGCTGCATATACATCATATTTGCTTACGGATAATTCACTCTGCTGTTATCATAAAGTAATTTAAGTTAAAGTATTTGTTCCGACTGCTCTATACAGTATATGATGGAGTTAACAAAGCATAGTTCTCACCTTTCCTGCACTTTATTCACTACATCATCTGTGACGGAGCGAAACCGTCCTTTAAGGACAGCCAACTGGTCATAAAACTCTTCCCCAAAGGAGGACATTGAGGAAGTATCACTGTCTGAATGTGACATTTCTGTCCCAGATTCCATTGTTGTGTTGGCCTCTGGCTCACTTAACTCCTCTGAAAAAAAAGAAAATGAACTACCTTCAGAGACATTAATTTCAAGCCTCTTAAATGTGAACTAGAATTTCCCCTGTATAAAATTTTCCAGAATTATGTTTACAACAAATATTTGAGATGGTCTCTCTATCTTGACTCTAAACATAGTTACATTCTCAGTTGCAGTGCTGTCAATAACTACATTTTCATTTATTACAACCTTAAACAAGACTTATACATTTTCAAAAGTAGTCTGTTTTATAATGCCATATATAAATGACAAAAAAAATATAATCCTAACAATAATAATAAAAATACCTAAGAACTGATTCTACCCATCAAGCAGCAAATGTTTCTGTCACATAACCAAAGAATTCTGATTTACCTATAACCTCTAGAACACGGTTCGTGGCCGCATTGAAGCGCAGAGGCCCCAAGTCCATCCCTATGCATTCCTCTGCCTCTGCCTTTAAGCACAGCCAAGACTCAATGCGTGCCTTCTCTGTTGGGGACACCTGAGTGCTACGCAGGATCTCAGAGAGAAGATCCTCAGCACTAGAGACTAACAATTGCCACTGTGAGGCAGCAAACTGAAATCTGACAATGATGAATATGAAATTAGCACAAGATTTTTTGGTAATAAAGTTCAAGAAAATACTAAATATAACAATAAATGGCATTGTCTACAGATAGTTAGACAGATAGATAGATAGATAGATATAATAATAAAAACAAAACAACCACCTCTTAACCAAGTTTCAAAATATTCCTGTTCTTATACGTCAATGTCTTACTTGAACATGTCCTCAGTGTCCACTGAACCTGCGTCATCTAGTGCTGCAACAGTAGATGTGTCATTGGTGCCTGTTGACTGCTGAACTGTTCCCAAGGACTGCTGAACACTGCTTTGTATGCCAGTTAAAGTTGACTGTCTGCTCCCAGACTGATGCTGAAGGGATATGGTATGTTATCCTAAACACTAATTCAGCAAAGTATTCTCCCCACTATGAAATAAGCCAAAGGTAAAGACATCATATAATAAACCATGCAAATTCAAAGCATTACAAAATAGTCACATTTCATCCATCAGTATAGTCAATACCACAGTTATAAATACATAAACCAAATTTAGTTAAGCCAGAATTCAAGAAATTACAGGTAATGTTGTGTGAGCAGAACTGGGAGACATGGTCGCAGTTGATCCACGCGCACTATTTTGAATCGCCATGTTGACTGCAGGGAAATTAAGGATGTAGCGTGCCAGACCGCCATACTTCAGAGTATTGAAGGAGGCATCAAAGTCTTCAGCTGATGGAGACAGGCAGCAGACCATCAGGCTTAGGCTGTTGCCACCAAATGCATCCTGAGACAAGGGAAATTTTCTTATTGATTTGAGTATATATGACATGTATATATTATAGATAGACATATAGATAAACATATACACATATACATATATATAATATATATTTATTTATTTCTCTATTTATCTAAATTTACATTTACATTTATATTCACACTTACACTTATACATTTACATATGCATACAGATGTACAGTAGTACAGATATACAAACATATCTGTATGTATAAAAACACATATATACATAAATTATGTAATTATATATATATATATATATATATATATATATATATATATATATATATATACACATATATTCATATTTCCTTTACTGTTGTAAATAAATCTGTTCACAAACTCACTGCTTAGTGAGAGCTCGCTCCTTTACATACCTTTAAAATATGCGTCAACTTTGACTCTTTGTAAGGTATAGGCCCCTTGTATGTTTGGTCTGCCAAACAATGGATGACATTTCCTAAAGCCTTCAGATCAGAGTTGAGGAAGAAGGATTCCTCACCAGGGCGCCCATAGTCCCCATACCCAAACTGCACAAGTCTCTCTGAGCCTCCGAGGTCAACAAAGCTCATCCGCGAATACAGGTACTTTAGCTTCCCATCTGGAAATTTTTGGAAATACTCAAACATTTCCTGTATTCTGAGGGATTGGGTAAGGAAAGAGGTGAGTCCTAATAAGATCACATAAATTTATAACAAAAAATGTATCTACTTCCCCATACAGAGTGACTTTCTCCTCTTTTTTATTTTCCCAAACACTTTACCTTCCTAATACACTGTGGCTTCCTATTCCTCCAGTGCACCTCAACCTCAATAACTAAGAAGGCTGAATACCCTTCAAACTGCTCTTTCTAATAATTCTGCTTTAAGAAACATTAAAAATCATTATTCAATCAAAAGAAAAATGGATGAGGTAATTCAAAATCTGATTTGAGAAATGGATGACGCCTTCAGAATATGAAAGGTTTAAAAGCATAAAAGACGAACAATATTCCCTATCACTGCAGGGATTCCCTTCCACTTCCTCTGAAACATTACCTATCCTGGCAACGTCAACCCTGACCAACGCACCTCAACCTCAACCTGAAAAACTGACCTGGATCCGTCCACTGGTGCTCCAGAATGAGGGAGAAGATTGCGTGTGAGGCTGAGGGATCGTGGCTGTGGATAGCTGCAGTGTGTCGGTGGACTAGGCCAGCCTCTAGGCAGTTGATGACCTCTGTGATATTGCTGCAGTCAATCACATTTAGGCCAGGAATGACGACATTACCCTTGAATAGATGAATTTTTTAGAAAGGATACTGCTTTCTTGGTTGGATTCCCAAACTTTCCATCAATATTCTCAAACTCTGACTTTAGTTCATTCTGTCTATTGTACCACTGGCTGTTTTTTTAGCATATTCTATTACCAGTTCATTTCATCCTATTCTTAGTCCATTCATTCAACTGACCCCTAACCTATAGATGAAGACAAAATACCAATAAAAGTTTTACCATATTGTCTTCTAGCACATTCAGTTGCATATAGGAGTTGGAGGTGGAGAGCAGGTCATACACAGCATCCCTTTGCACTGCCAGATAGCTCACATGTACACGGTATTCTCTCCCTGGGCATTCCTGCAATTAATCATTTCTAAATGAATTGCAGTATCATTTAGTTTTAACATAAAGTCTGTGAGTTTTGTTAGTAAAAATGTCAATCCTGTAATGGTAGCATCTATTATTTCCTAATTCCTGAAAATCACAAAGAAGTATACAAGTACAAGCATGCATCCACCCACACAAACACACACACACACACATGCACACAAACAAACACAGACACACACACATGCAGACACACAAGTACAAACACACACACAAACACACAAATGCACACAAACAAACACAAACACATACACATGCATACACACAAACACACAAACAAATACATACACACACACACACACACACACACACACACACACACACACACACACACACACACACACACACACACACACACACACACACACACACACACACACACACACACACACACACACATGTAAATATATGGATAGACAGATAGATAGATAGATAGATAGATAGATAGATAGAAAGATGGATAGATAGATAGACAGATCAGCAAAAAAAAAAGAAATCTAAATATCTAAACCTCATATTTGATCAATATACCCTGAAAACAACTAAAGCAGAGAAATTTCTGAAAAATATATTCTTACCTATCCTGTACTCCCACAGCGAAGAACAAAACCAGTAAGTTGTTTTCAAAACAATCAAAATAATTCCAAAACCCCTAAATTCAATATGAAAGAAAAGCTTTTGGTAAATGGCTGGTTTGCCATAACAGACATTCCAAAGAAACATGAAATACTCATTATATTTCAGTCATTTATTCCACAGGAAATCACACTCACCCTCATGAGATTGAAAACGTGCCGCACTGCCTGGGGCAAAAGTCCAAACTCCTCTTCGTTCATAGCCCACAAGAAGTCTGGGCCTGTCATAGTGTATGTCTTGCCCGAACCACGCTGCCCATAACCGACCACTGTCACGTTGTATCCTAGGGGAAAGATACAGTTTCATGTTAATGTTAAAGTAATGTGGAACTAATTTGCTCTCTGTTTTTGGTATGGTAGGAACAATTTAGGATAAAAATATAATGATGTAATAATGATGATGACTGATGATGACATAAAAAAGTGATGATGATAATAATAATAATGAAGATGATGATGATAACTATTCTTATAATGATCATGGTGATGATAACATGATGCCTTATTACCATTTCACACAATGCACTCACCCTGAAAGAAGTTGATAACCATATCCGACAGGCAGGAGTCATACAGTTCCTTTTGTGTGACATCATGACCAAAGACAGCATCAAAGTCACAAAAATGGTCATAACCCAGGATGACCTGAGAGGCTGCTGGAGCAACCTGAATACACGTTCCATGGTTGTGTTCCTGTGCTGTCTGTGGTCGCACCTAAAAAAAAATATATGTTTTGTAAGGGAAATATAATACCCAGTATGATTATCATTCTTTTTATTTTATATCATTTAGATACTGTATTATATATATATATATATATATATATATATATATATATATATATATATATATATATATATATATATATATACACATATATACACACACATATATACACACACACACATATATATATATATATATATATATATATATATATATATATATATATATATATATATATATATATATATATATATATATATATATATATACACGTATGTCTTTCTAATATTGGTCAATCATTACAGTTTGGACACCCTAAACTAGGGTAAATTGATAATTATATCCTTGTAACGGACTAAAAGTTGCAGTTGCTGGCAAAAGAAATAATTTGCAGACACAAACGGTAATGCCACAAACAAAGGAAAAAGATCACAGAAAGAGCCACTCACAGTCTACATTCACTTAATGCTCCCAGGTTTTAGCTTTATCTTGCCATGCATAATGAGGTGAAGGCAATATTTCCCAGGGGGTGTTGGGGGCCAGAGCCCCCATCAACCCTCCTCTCAGGCAGTGGCCAAAGGATACACAGTCACAGCAACTTAGATTGTTTAAAAAGATTTTGTGACGTGAAATTGGGGACCATCGTACTTAAAAGAAATACTCTATTTTATTTTCATAATGGTATTTAAGAAAAAATTAAATTGGACCCAAAAATTTTATTCATCTTATTTAATTTATTATGGCAACGAGATTTTTGGCAATTTTTCCACAGCTCTGGCAATGATAAAACTAGGGAAGAGGAAAGATTTTTCTTTCATCACATAGCGACTCTTGAAATTAAATTTCTTCAAATTATATACTAGTAAGCTTAGCTTCCATACCTTAAATTTGGGAAGGGACAATAAACTTTCGGTATTATTGGAAATGCACTCCCACACCTAAATCAAAGAATTTGAGCTTTCCAAGTAGTAGAACACATCATTCTATGAAAATTTTCTTCTATACCATCTTCCCCGCAAACTGTTAATAATGGTAGAAGAGAAGGAGCCACACCACCCTTACGCCTCCAACGCCTAGACAAAATAACACAAAAGTCATTAAAAGCGACGTAAAATCAGAAGGATTAGTAGTAGATGATGTATGTGAGGCAAATCAAATGAGCCAATTAGATTTGTGCCTGAATGTGACATGACCATAAGCACTGTTGTCCACCTCAATAGAACCAATCAGATATGGAATAGATCATCACATGACAATAGAAGCTAGGCCTAAGAGAAGGCAGTTGAAATTCAAATCAGTTCCATCATGGCTAGTCAGTTTGTAGGGTGTGAGAATAATTGCTTCGACTTCATCGCGAAATATCGCCAAAATAATGACACAAGCTTATCATACCTGCGAAGTCATGGTGTACTCCCAGTTGAAGTACACTGCCTACACTATAAGACACTGTATCATTAT
>NC_091586.1:4534095-4536595 GCF_042767895.1 Penaeus vannamei
AGAAGGCGCAGGCGGCAGCTGCGGCAAAGTACGCCGAGGCCGCGCAGCTTACGCAGGCAGCGCAGCTAGCGCAGGCACTGGTGTTCCGCGAGGCGGCGCACGCGGCGCAGACGGGGCGGACCGTGCAGGCCGCTGACGCCATCCAGTTGCTGGCGCAATCGCAGTTGGCTACACTGCAGCAGGCCCTGGCGGCGGCCGAGGCGCAGGCGGCCGTATCCCAGCAGGTGCTTCAGGCCGCCACGGAAGCCTACAGCCAGCAGGCCTCTGTGCTCAAGCAGACGCAGGAGCAGGCGCAGTACATCCTCCAGCGGCAAAACCTGGCCGTGGCGGATCTGGCGAAGACGCAGACGGCGGCGCAGCGGGCGCAGGCAGCAGCCACGCACGCGCTGTACCAGGCACACCCCGTGCAGGCCTCCGCCAAGACGCCGTCTTACGGCAAGCACTGAGCCCCCCCCCCCCCCATCATGCAACCCCTCCTCTCCTTCCCTCTCCCTCGCCCCGGCTTCCACCCCCGCCTTCCCCGCATCCTCATTCGTCGTGCATCAGGGAAACTGCTTTTAGGAAATTCATTACATATCATGAATGTATTTTTCGCTTATTTATGACAGCTTCCATGTGTAAATATATAATCCTTTATTTAAATGAAATTGTGTATCTTGTACTTTTAATTCTATACCTTTGTGTACCACTAATAACAAAGATACACTGCGATGCGAGTAATAATTTTAGTGATGTATCTATCAAGTTTATTCTTAAATAATCAAAACAGAATCAAAATAAATTCATGAGACATATCCCCATTCATCTCCACCTATTCATAATTACGTGTCTCAATGGCTATTTAGATGTGTATAGGAAAAGAAAATGAACGTATGACATATTTATAATGGAAGAAACACCGGTGTCTGCTGACAAAACATGCAATAATTAGAATGTGTACATACATGTATACATGCACACACACACACACACGTTTGTATACTCGTGTGTGAGCGCGCGTGTGCGTAATTCACACAAATACTCAAATATAACCGAACTGCTGACAATATTCATACATGCATACTTGGAGACTTCAACGGCCGTGTAAGTAATGAGCACAAAGTGCAGTTTTGTGAAAATGTATCTAAATCTTTCAGTGATTATAATGATGGCTATATATTCTTCTCTTCCGCATTTTCTCATTAAAGATAAAGACTTTTTATTAATTCATACATAACCAATGGTAACCTGATCATTACATGTATGTGTTAAGTATTTTCATTACTTCTCATGTAATTTTTCAATATTTCAAAATAAATTTAAGCATCAATCAAAAGTGTGTTTATTTTAGTTTACTGGTGTCCAGTTATTGCTCTAAGATGGGACATAATGAAAATAACGTGGATAATGATGATGATAATGATGATGATGCCTACAAGGATGAAGATGAGAATAAAGGTAATTGTGACAATAATCAAAGTAATGACAGTTAATAATAATCATAGAATTCATAACAATTATAACAATTATGATAATAACAATAATTGTGATAGGAATAATGATAATAATGATAGTGATAATAATATCAATAATAACAATAATAATGATAATAATAATGATGATGAAAATGATAACTATGATGATTATGATAATAATCATAGTGGTAATGTTGATGATAATCATGATCAAAATTAAGATAACGATATAAAAGTGATGATAGCAACATAACAATGATACTAATGATATAAACTTGCAATAATGATACTGACATCACAATAACAATGATAGTAATGATATAACTAACAATAATAGTATTAGAATGAGAATAATGGTAATGGTATAACAAAAAAAATAATGATATGTATAATGATGATGATATTAAAGAGAAACAAATAAAACATAAAGTTTGACTTTTGAACAATCCTTGCACAAAAGCACGGAAGTTATAGCAATGCAAATACAGTATGTGCACGTATATGTCTCTCTCTCTCTCTCTCTCTCTCTCTCTCTCTCTCTCTCTTCTTCCTTCTTTCCCTCTTCTCTCTCTCTCTCTGTCTCTCTTCCTCTCCTTCTCTTCCTCTCTCTCTCTCTCTTCCCCCCTCTCTTCTTCCTTCTCTTCCTCTCTCTCTCTCTCTGTCTTTCTCTCTCTCTCTCTTTCTCTTTCTCTCCTCCCTTCATCTTCTCATCTATATATATGTGTGTGTGTGTGTGTGTGTGTGTGTGTGTGTGTGTCTGTAAAAGTATACACCCTCCTACCTATTTACGCACAAACACACATATATGTGTGTGTGTGTGTGTACGTGTGTGTACAACATATATACATACACACACACACACACACTATATAAACACGACACACACACATCACACAATATACACACACATATCATTTACAATACATATTAAATACTACACACACACATTATTACCCATATACACATATATACACACACATCACACACACAGACACATATATATATATATATATATATATATATATATATATCCCATATATGGATAC
>NC_091586.1:4546595-4616595 GCF_042767895.1 Penaeus vannamei
ATAACTGATTCTCATAAAAAATTGTGTAAATAAACGGTATAAATCTTAAAATACATAAATGAGGTATAACAACATGAAAAAGGCCGTTGAAAGCATAAACGTGGATCAGCAGACACTAATGATTAGCAAAATGTCATTTTGATAATATATTAACCCCCTGGATCCGGATGACGTGAAAAAAACGTCAAGAGTGAAGGCCAGGGTGACTGAAAAAGCTCGCCACGAGTGCACAAACCTCTTGGAGTTTGATTTGACTCATTTGGCGCTTAGAAGGGGGCTTTAGCATTATTCCCATTGATAAACGAATGAGGAATGTTACATGCGTAAGCAGTGACTGGAAGAGTGCTGGCTCCAGGGAGAATGCCATTTCCATGCTGTGCACCTTATTCCTGGCCGCTGTGACCTGCGGTGCAGGATGTATCACATAAAATTGGAGAAAAAAAAAAAAAAAAAAGAGCTATGACAATCAAATGTTCCTCTTTTTTTCTTCTTCTTCTTCTTCTTCTTCTTCTTTTTTCTTTTCTTGCAATGAGCCATTTACTACATAGAGAAATGATATGGAGTCTGTGCAAGGAAAATAAGTAATTACCATCTGGATAAAGCAAATCAGAAGACAAATCTGGGCATTGGAAAATGGCGATAAGGCTAAAGAAGTTTTCACAAAACTTTTCAAAGGGGAGGCACAAAGTCTTGTCTCCGCTCACGGGTGTTTGTGCACACCTGGCCTACACGCTGAATGCCTGGGATGCTGGCCACTTACGTAACCATTGCAACCGGATCCAGGGGGTTAACACAGTAATGAATTCTACAGTCAGTCCAACGTTTACTCTGGACATATAAACAAGTAGATTGACTTGGCTGAAATTGGGCTGTCACCTCTGTTAATTTAATGTATAAGACCTTTGGGAAGCATATGCACAAATATTTTCATAGAAGAAAATTGTCTTGGTTTGTATTGTTCTTTCATTTCATATAGGTTTTATTACCCATCTCCGGCATTAGCTCATACTGCATATTGTCCCAGAAATTTAATTGATTAAGAACTCTGGGACGAGGGATCAACCGGAGCTCAAAAAAAAAGAAGAAAAGAATAGGAAAATCTGCAAACAAAAGTTTGATATTTGAAGTTCATTTTTTGTATTTATTTATTTATGAATCTTTACCATTTCATTACAGTAAAAACTACTATCATTTCTCTTTTAAATACACTTAATTACGAAAAGATATGACCATCAGTCTCCGAGTTATAGAAACAAACAAGCAAATGCCTCCCATGAAAAGGGTCAAATCCAGACCAAAAGGTGTAAAGGTACATGTATATATGCACACATACCCATTAAATCTGTAATGATTTATTTTATTTATTCATTTGATTTTTATTCCAGTTGACTCTTGAAACAAGCGATAAACATTTAGTCACGAGTGAAGTGCTTGTTATGGAGGGTTGATGAACTGTTTCTTGTTCGTTAGAAATAACAGTTCAGAAAACGATACATCAAAAATATTTTGAATTACGAATCACTTTTTTTTTTCTTCTTCTTCTTCTTCTTCTTCTTCTTTCTTTTTCTTTTTTCATTTAAGCAATGTGTACACGGCCTTCTTGTCTAGATATTGATTTCATTGGACATTCCATACCCAGAAAGCTTTGTTTTATGTACAAGATCTAGCCACCCTTACCCTTGGCCATTCACCAGTACCAATAACCTTAGGAACCCTTGGTTATACAAAGGGTCAGACAAAGGATATGCTTTTTATTTATCTTTAATAGATATTACTTCAGTCCTCCTTGAATTTGTACCGTCAAATGGGGGAAATGGAAAAATGGGTAAATATTCCGAATGCCTTTGATTGACCAATCATGACAGTATTGATATCTCTCCCTCTCTCCCTCTCTCTCCCTTTCCCTTTCCTCTGCCCCCCCCCCTCTCTCTCTCTCTCTTCCCATCCCTTCTCCCCTTCCCTTTCCTCCTCTCCTTCCCTTTCCTCCTCTCTCTTTCTCTCTCTTTCTCTTTCTCTTTCCTCTCTCTCCTATCCTCCCCCCCCCCCCTCTCTCTCTCTCTCTCTCTCTCTCTCTCTCTCTCTCTCTCTCTCTCTCTCTCTCTCTCTCTCTCTCTCTCTCTCTCTCTCTCTCTCTCTCTCTCTCTCTCTCTCTCTCTCTCTCAGAATAAATAGCTAAACAAATGTGGTGAGACATGTGCATGCACATGCAAATACACAAGAATAAATAAGCACAAAAGGAAAGGGAACTTATTTCCCGAATATTGTGTATTCAGCCAAGTCTCATTTCTAAAGAGAAAATGAAAATGTAATATAAACATCTTAGTGATTTTAGGAATGGGCTTTGATGTGGTGTCTTGAGCTTGTGAAACCAAAGCTAAAATACTGTGACCCTGGCAAACAGACCCCAGACTGCAACAGGATAATTGGTTTCTCGTTCAGGGATTGTGAAAGCTCAAAGGTTTTTGACAGGAGGAGGAGGTTGATACTGTTCGACACTACGGTGTGCTTGGGGATCTACAAACAGCTTCATTTTTACCTTTTTTAGAGATTTTGTATTTGTTTATATCTACTGTAGAGTAGTCCTAAGCAATGTTATTCATGTAAGGAAAATTTTTAAATTTAATTAATAAAAATAAAAAATGTAACATTTTATATGTTGTATAGTTCTGTAAAAATGTCAGTGTTTCATAACTTCCCTTGATGTACTTGATGAAATTCTTTTTCAGGTAATACAGATCTGCTGGACATACCAATTGACGCCAAAACGGAATGTTGCCGGCTAGGCTCTAAATCATATTTATTTTACTCCCCTCATGAAGACCTTCTCGTAACCTTTACCTCGGAGTCAGGTGCGTTATTTTATCAAAGTTAATCAATTGGAGTGTAGGAATGTTTAGTGATTTAGTAGGACAGGGTGTCAGTTTTAATCTTTATTCATAGTTAATAATAAACAAATATGAATAGATTTTGAATATAGCTATGTAAACAGTGTAGGATGATTTGGAAGTGTGTATTTGTTCACTGATTAGATTGGAAACATTTTTGCAGATTCTAGAAGATTTCACAGAATAATTTATAAGATGCGGCAGGGGAAGGAAGCATCTGTGTTTAACGAGAGAACAGATGACTCCAGCGCGACCCAGTACTTTCAGGTGAGTTTTCTCAGCTTGTATAGTTAGGGTTTGTTCATTTCTAGTTGAATAATTTTTATTTTGGGGGCATTTTAAGGAAAGAAGAAAAAATGTTGTGAGGCTTAGGACTATATAAGGAATTTATATAAGTGTATTGTTTGAATATTTTTACACTAATTCTTTGTATAGTTAATTTTTTTCTCTTTTTTCAGTTCTACAGTTACCTGTCACAGCAGCAGAACATGATGCAGGTAAAGTGTTTTAATGTTTTTAGAATTAGATTATAGCTTTGTAGTTACATTCAACATACTAATCTCATGAATGCAAATCCTTATTACTTATTTCTTATGGAAGTCTTCTATTAAATGCAAATTGTTTTTCTGTTACTTCTCCCAGGACTACATCCGGACAGGCACTTACCAGCGTGCTATCCTGTCTAACATGAGTGACTTCAAAGACAAAATTATCTTGGATGTGGGAGCTGGCTCAGGTATCCTCTCGTTTTTCGCTGCGCAGGCTGGTGCACGGAAGGTGTATGCTGTTGAGGCTTCGTCTATGGCGCAACATTGTGAGGTATTTTGGTAGATTTTAGCAATTTTAAAAATTTTCCTCATAGTTTTTCAGGTTTATTTAAAAAGATGGCAAACTGTGTTTTTTGTTATAAATTACTTAGGATGTGTGGCTCAGTAAAGTTATTAAAGCTAAAATGGACAGTTCTTTATACAAAAGGAAGAAAGATATCTACCAGTAGACATCAGTTACCAAGAATAGAGAAAGCATAGATTTTAAAAACTATCTGGCCATATACTATTAAAGTATTACAACATATTATAAGGAAAACCATACCTTTGCAGATGTTGGTCAGAGCCAACAACCTTCAGGATACCATCGAAGTCATTGCTGGCAAGATTGAAGAGATTGACCTTCCTGACATGGTTGACATGATCATCTCTGAGCCCATGGGTTACATGCTCTATAATGAGCGCATGTTAGAGACTTACCTTCACGCCAAGAAGTGGCTTAAGCCATGTGGACGCATGTTTCCATCGCGTGGGGACCTCCATGTTGCCCCCTTCAATGATGAGACCTTGTACTATGAGCAGCTGAACAAGGCCAACTTCTGGTGTGTTTTCCAGTGTTTTTAATCAATAGAGGATTTTTGTTTTTTGCCACTAAATGTTATTTGAAATACCTTGAGCAAGTTCATATCAGAAAAAATTCATGGACATTTTTTTTTATTTAACTTTCAGGTATCAGAATTGTTTCCATGGTGTAGATTTATGCCAGCTTAGAGAGCAAGCTTTAAATGAGTATTTGCGCCAGCCCATAGTAGATACCTTTGATATTGGTACCTGCCTGGCCAAATCAATTCGTCACTCCCTCGACTTCCTGACAGCACAAGAGAAAGATCTCCATCATCTAGGTAAGTGGAGATCAATTTTAAATGGAGTAAGTTGTGGCAGGATAAAAGCAAGATATGAAAAACGTAGTTATATGAATGTAGATAGTGATTCTATTCAGGAATATTCCAGAGATTGGTGTTTTTTATGAGAATCTTTTTTTGTGATATTATTAGTATTGTTATTATCATCATATACATTGGTAAGGGAATCTTGCCTCAACCAAATTATCCCTTTTCCAGTAATCCCGTTAGAGTTCCACATCCTGAAATCCTGCACGATGCACGGCCTGGCCTTCTGGTTCGACGTAGCCTTCCTAGGGTCCACGCAGACAGTGTGGCTATCCACTGCACCAACAGAACCTCTTACTCATTGGTATCAGGTAAATCCCTCTGGTCCAGTTTTTGCTAATGCTGTAGGAAAAGTGTTCTGAGTGGGTGAAAGTAGAGCCTCCCCTTCCCTCTCTTATTCTTAATGGAAGAAGGCTTACATTTCAGCAGAATGTGTATGGATGTGGATGTTAGTTGTACATCACTATATTAAGTTATACAAGTAGGTTGTATTTTTTAAAATTTCAGGTGCGATGTCTGCTAGAGAAACCAATATTCGTTAAAGAAGGGCAGCTGGTTACAGGGACAGTGGAACTGATTGCAAACAGGAGGTAAGTATAGTTACAATGGATTTGTTTGATAAGATTGAATGTTCCATTTTTTGTCAGCAGACAACTTATATGTTCTAACTTACAGAAATGTTTTTAGACATAGATTTGTTTCTATTTTGACAAAACCTTGTTGTTGCTAATATATTGTTTTCCTTTTTCAAATTGCATGTGTACTACCATGATTATGTTGAATAGTTTGCTATTATTCTACAAAAGGGTTTATGGTTTGTTGTGTTGTGGGGCTGTCTAGTGTGTAGAATTATACCTATATTCTATTTTGAGGGATTTTAGAAAAATCCTGCATTCCTTTGTCTGATTTTTAAAGTGATATTTAAAGCTATGTTAACCCATTAGATCAATCAAAATGAAAGAACAAAGGAGGGGTGACTATTGGACATTTTGCTTTTCTTGTTTAACACTTGAGGGCAAATAACTTTAAATATATTTTGATCATATTTTTTACTAATATGTTACAGGCTCTTAAGCTCTTCATATTTGACTCTTGATTAGCTCAGTTTGACATGTAAAAACCTAAAGTCTTCATTTGCCTAATCACTGTTATTTCATACAGTTAAACTCTAGATCTTTTCCTTCTCTCACATTCCCCTCCACACACCATAATATCACCAGTTACCTCCTGATTTTTCTTCATACACGAAGGATAATCATTAATTTTTTCGTTGAGCTATACTAACACAGGCTGCCTTTTGAGATATGGGGATGTTTGCATGTATGTATATATGTTATATGATACATAAAGTAGAGGTCTACAAGTTCCTGCAAACTTGTATTGTTATTGGGGAATGGTCAAACATTTGTGAATATAGGTTTAAGAGGTTTTACTTACTTCAGCCAGTGTTCAACAGGGAATGTGGCAGCAGATAGACAGGAGGAGCATTATATTAAGACCATCTGTGAGACTTAAAATCAATATGTATTATCTCTTACAGACTGCAGCTATAGATTGGTGTTTGAATAGACTTTAGATGCTTTTTGATGTCATTACAGACAGTCCTACAATGTGAAGATCGTGGTCCGAGTGGAGGGCACCACTACTGTGTCCTCCAACACACTAGACCTGAAGAACCCCTATTTCCGGTACACAGGTGTTGCACCACAGCCACCCCCAGGAAACAACACAGTGTCACCCTCAGAATCCTACTGGCAGCAGATGGATGCCCTCGGTGCTAAAGAAGGTAAGTCTATGGCCCCTGATTTGAGTTAGTCTTTACAGATATAGATTGCAGGTTGTAGTTATGTGTTACAAGTTTCTTTTTATGTAATGTGTGGGACATTGGTATTGTTTTTTGTTGGGAGAGGAGTTTTTGTGGGTATAATTATTCTTAAGGATGATTTTGGTTGTTTCTTTTGGTTGGTACATCCTATTTTAGATAATTAAGGAACAATATCTGTGAAAATAAAAGATAATGTATAAGAAGGAAACTGAATAGAATATTAAATTGAGCCATCAAACTTCACTAGAATCAAACTGCAGAAATCTTCCCAGGTCACCATCTCAGATTTTGCTGAATATTACAGATGAAGTACCTTTATGTAGATATTGAAGATATGCAAATTTTAAGCTTCAATTTTTAAGAGTTTCTGGAATATAGGCCACCAAAAATCAGAGGCCACACCTACTTCTTGGGTTTGTGATGTTAAGGTACAGTTTTTTCAATGAAAATATTTTTCTCAATGAATTTGTTTGGTGCTGAAATTTGACAAATGTTATGTATAGTCACAATTGTCTATATCTTTCCATTTTTGATTCAGTAGCCTCATAGATGTAGAATTTTTATGACAAGAAAAAAATGAGATGTCCTCGTAGCTCAAGTTCTACTTCTGAGGGTTAATCATGCTTAGATAAAACAGGTTTTATCTTAAAAAGGAACCCAGCGTCCATTTTCATAAATAGTAGAAAGCCATGACAATTTCAGAAAGGTTTAGTTGTATTGCAAATATGTTTTTATCATGGGTGGAAGAAATTCTTTTAATTTTATTTCACTTTCTGACATAATATAACATGGATTTTACCAAGTCTCAACTTGTTCTACTGCTTTGTTCATTAACTCTCTGTACTTTGCTGTTTTAGGCAACCCACCTAAACCACAGAGTTGGTTAGAGTACAAGCACACTATGAACGAGTCCAATCTTTTATGGTTTTATTTACAAAAGTATGATAAAATGAGAGTTCTCATATAGTTTTGGAAGGCGCTATCTCTACATGAGGGAACATGTACATTTTTTCCACATTGTATAGTAGAGCTTGAAGAAAGTACAAAATATCAAGATAACCATGAAACTCCGGCTTTGCCCAAAATTTGACTGTTCATGAAGTATTGTACTCAGGTGCAACTTATTTACAGTTTAACTATATTTTTATTGTTACCTACATTAGCAGTTGATGCACTCAAAGCTTTACATGACCAATCAGACATATCAGAAGTTGGCAGTTACTTCCTGAAGACTAGCTTATGTCAGTAAAAATTTCAGTAAACCACTTGTACCATTATATAGGCCCTTCTCAGGTGCTTTAAAAAGAAATGCTAGAGCATTAAGATCATGATCCTTCTGATCTTTACATAGTGAAACCTTTGCACCTTGTATTAGAATATTAAAACTACACACCATGATTTGTTCTTCCAAATATACATTTATAAATAATTGTACCTGAGACAAATTTTAGTGACAACTTATAGCTTTTTGTAAAGGTTGTTTGTAAAACAAACAGAAAATGATATTTGAGGGTTTAATTTTCTAGTTAAAGAGTTGAGAAAACAATGTCATATTTGAGACAAGCAAAGTTGACACCCAAAGGAAAAATAAATAAATCATTCCATCAGCTGGAACACTTTTTGGAGCTCTGCTGCCCAAGTATAAGACTTAGAATTTATTCCAGTTTACTAATTCAAAGAGTCATGCGGGTAAAACCAGAAATCCAGTTTATAGTAAGCCCTCCTTTAGTTGATCTTGAGTTGGCAGGATACCACTGAAAGTGATACTGTTGATGTGTGACAAAAGTACATATATAAGATAAAAAGAAACTAATTCTTAAATTGGATCTTGTTTGATTAGGTACCAGATACCCAAAGTATCCATTTTCAGCACAAAGCAATGCATCATTGTCAAAGTAGTTGTTTTCAATCACCACATAAATTAACAATGATTCCATAGCGTGAAAAGTGGACATGGTCAGTCATTTTGGGAATCCCACAATTCAAAAATTTTGCAGTTATCATTGATCATTTAGAGAGATCTTTATGAGATGGCAGTCTAGAGACATCTGTCTGAGTTTGAGTCTGTCCTGTAGCATTTATTATATGATGTAGAATATATGACCAGGCAGAGCTCAAATCAAGAAATTATCTATATATCATGTAAAACATTTAGACTCCAGGATTTGATGCAAAGTTAACACTTGCTTAGGTTTGCAAATCAAGATTAAAAAATGCACTGAACTTGCAGCACAGTAAGTAAACTCATGTCATTTCAAAGTGAAGTCTTGATTTATGTGGTTGTTGAGGATAGAAATGTTTGTCATTGTGTCTGATGTGGTACAGTAGGTGTCCATATGGTGAGAATAACTTTAAGAAGCAAATTACGTGCTATGGCATGTCAGTCATTCAGTGTGATTTTAAAATTTGCTTATTTGTTTTTTTCTTTTAGTATTGGGTTATTTTTGTTTATTGCAAAGGCTGTAATATATTGGAATCTGTCATTAACATTTTAAGAATCTGGATCAATAAGTTGCTGTGGATTGATATATAATGTTGATAAAATTAAGTGGCTGATTTCATTGTTAAATTATTAAGCATTGGAAGCTGACAAAAATGTGAAAAGTGGTGTAAAATCCTGGGGTTTACAGCTTTGCAGAATTACAATCTGGTTCGGGTATGGCAGTTAGACGTTTTCCACATGTGGCTGAAATAAATCTTTGTTAATGTTTTATTTTTCCTTACTTATTCAAATACTTTTTAGCCTTCTGGTGTATTAATTTTTTTGTAAATATTTTGTATGATGCTTGTTTCATCCTGCATAGAGTATAAAGAAAACCTTTTAAAGTTTAAAGCTTACTCTATTACATCATTTAGATGTTTTATTGGTAAGCAGTTGATGATGTGAAGGTTAATTTTGACATGGGAAGGTGATGTAGAAGAAGTGTGGCTCATTCTTATGTGACAGATGTGGCATTTGAAGGGTTATTTTCATTAATAATGCTAGTTGGAGATGTTTCCTGGAGGAGAAAAACTCAAAGGTGGTATAAAATGTTAAATAATGCAAATATCAACCATATATTCCCAGATGTCAAGACATACGTGACGGCCAAGTTTAATGCCTATGCCTGGGTTTGTAAAATATCTTGGCAGTTAGTGTGTTTCTGACTGTTCTTCAAGAATCAATTAAGAGTGAAATGGCAAACTACCACTGTGTAACCGTACATACAGCTGCTTTAGCATAGTGAGTCTATACTTCAGACTACATGTTGATTTAGGCCTCCCAAGGTGCTACTGGTATAATTGGACAGCAGTGACAAGGGAACAAAGTCATATATACCTAAAGTAAAGCTTCAGAGAAATGTGATAGTACTAAACAGTACATGAAAAGGGGATATATACCAATGGTTATTTCAATGTGGATTTTTAGTAAGTCCATTCAAAAGAGAAAAACATCATTTTGTGAGAGATGTGCATGGGTTGAAAAGATTGCAGTTGGCTATTTCAGTTGGGTCACTGATATGTCAGTGTATGATTAAGTAACTATGTGACATGCATTTAAGAGAATAACCCACATGTCTTGTTTAGTACTTGTGAATTGAAACTGGTTTAAGGGTGTGTTTGAAGCAGTAAGAAACAAAGTTTTATGTATGTGATTTGAAAGCATCTCTAGAAATTTGCGACTTAAAACAAATGTTGACCCTATGTACACAGTTACATGTATTGAAAATTGTAATTTTTTTGCAGAGAGAGCTCCATAAGTGCTCAGCCACCTTGAGAGTCCATTCATAGCCCAGTATGACTTCACTTGATATCCCTATTCCTTGAATTCATTTGCTTTATCTATCTATCTATCACAGTCTATGTATATCTCTCTCATGCTATTAGAATCAGGTCATTATTATTATTATTGACTGTATGATTATTATGATATTACTGAAATACTAATAGCAATAGAAAATAGAAATCTCTCTGAAAAGCGAGGAAAAGGAGTATGTAGGACTTTTAATTGACTCATTGATTGTGTACTTCTGGAGCCATCTGTGTGCAAACAATCACTAAACTAAAATCTCAGTGATGAGAGCATGTATGGTATGCCATCCAAGCACAAGGGGTTAACAGAGAAGTATTAAATACAAATTATTTTAACAGTGAATTCTGTACTGTATGTAACTGCTCAAGAACACTATGGATTTATTGGCAGTTTCTGTAGTTTGTCTTCTGATTAAAGCATATAAATTGTGTTGTTTGCACTGACAGGCCTAGCTTGTTGTGCATCAGTTCCCAAGTGAATTGATTAAAGAGGAATTAAAGTTATGGGTAGTATGTCAATTTTCCCAACAGTTTACTATCCCCTAATTGTTACAAAGTAGCTTCGGTCCTTCCTTTGCCGGTAATCTGTTTTGCATCATAAATCCATCAAGTCTAGGATGGTACCTTTTCAGAAAACTTGTTTGGGTGTACTTTTATTTATTGTAGTACTTTTTCTGTTCTTGTACAGGAGGTATTGTAAGTGACTTTCAAGGTTGTGTAAAGGCTTTTTCAATTTTTTGACTAGAGTGAAAGTATTTCTTGCAAAACTGAAGAAGAAAGTTTGTCATTTCATACTCTCACTTCAGCAAACCTTGCTGTGTTTGTTAAATGAGAGCATGCTGCTGTCTACTTTTTACTAGTTCATTGGGCTGGCTAAGTAGTGCATTTTACAAGCCCACAGCTAGTTTTACTAGACAACAACCGTCGGGCCAATAATATGGTCGAGTTCTTTTCAGTTAATTCAAAGAAAGGAAAGTGGTATGAGTTCTGTATCTGCATTACTATATAAGTATGAGGGAGTGAATGTGTGTTAAAATTTAGGTGTTCCAGTTGTATGTGTTTATTTCTGTATCCGAATGTTTATATAATTTATGATTGCAGTTTCAATACCTTGTGGGATAGTTTCATGGAAAAGCAAAATAAGTCATTTTTTAAATGTTTATGCATATTAGATCATTTACAAGATTGTTTTCTATGGGGAAAAAAATGAGGTTATCAGATATGCGAGATTTGAAATATAGATTAACAAACAAAAGATTAGATTCATTCATGTACAACATTCACATGCATGTGCTTGTGCTGCAAGTATGAAAATAACAAGTGAATGGGGGACTAGGGGACCACATTGTAATGTTAGCTGCTATTTGTTTCTCATATAGCTTTCATTTTGCGGTATTGCATTGTGTTGCATCCTGTAGTCTTCCTCCATAATCCCTGAGAACCCCATTCCAAAACATTTTTCTACTATGTACAGATTATTACATACCTGCATAATACTTTTATTAACCTTTTGAGGATAGGAGCTAATGTATACATGCATTGTCCATGGTGGTTTGGTTTTAATTACTTTATTTATGCAGATCCTTCATAGAAGTCCTTAGTTACTAAGGAGTCCATAAGGAGGCTATTACTAGCCTACCTACCCTTTCCTTGCCTATTTCCTTTGTTTCTTGAATATTCAGAAGAAAGTTAATAATGTTATGATCATTAAAAAAAATTAATGATGATACTAGGTAATGTTAACAATGGTAATAATAGTAACAAAAAAATCAAACACAAGCATGAGCTTAATTGCTCATGCCATTCTTTGATCAGGCAGGCAAATGATTGACTTCTTGGTGACTAAGAGTATGTGAGGTCCTCTGTGTTTAAGCAAATTTATTAAAATAGAACAACAATGGATAATATGCACACCATCAATAGTAGATGTCAGTGATGTGTTTATTTGCTTTACTTTCCCCCTATTATCTGGAGTGTGAAAATTACATTTCAGATTAATTTTTTTTTAGTGTTGAATTTTATCCTCAAACCTGTAAAACTTATAACATTATTTAAACCAGAAAATGATTTATGTATCTTTTTGTCATACTGTTTAGCAATATTCTAAAATTGTTATACGATATTTAAAATGTTTACTTGTCACAGAACAAGATTGAAGAGGTGAATGACATAATGCTTCTTAAACATTGATTAAACACCATTCAAGGGAATATGTTACCTCTATTTTTGCTGTTTACCATTACATTAAGCATGCTTTGTTGGAACCAACCTACCTAGCAAATTTTTTTACGATTTTCTCTCTATAGGTCAGTAAGAAAGAGAGAGGTCTATATTTGTATGTATTTGGCAAATTGTCCTCCTAGTGATACCGATTATTACTAGAACCTTTGCATTGCTAAGGGACTGCTTGCACAGAGCTGGAATGCTCATGCTGGCCAGGAGATGTACTTGGTTTCCTGATGCTGTGATAATTGTCATTTCTTTCTTTCTTTCACCATTTATTTCCCTTTGTATTCAATTTTGTTGGCGGAAAATCAAGAAACGAGAAATGTGTCTATTTCGGCTTTGTAGATGCAGACTTTTTGGCTGATCTTTTGAATCCTTGCCTGGATACAACTTCTATGGATGTAGGAGCAACTTGTGCTTATAAGAAGTAAATTTGGGTCCCAAATTTTTTATTTTTGGGGAAGCATTTTGTGGAGGTAGGGGCACAGGTATTTATTGTATAGGCTCTGATTTTACAAATGCTCTTACTCTGCAAAAGGAGACCAGACTACCCGAAACTATGCTGGCAATTATAGGGATAGAGCACTATCACTGTCCATTTCTCTTATCAGATCAAGTAAAGGATATAGGGAAAGAAGGTTTTAGAAATTCTGTGGTAAAGCACTAGTTTTTCATTTGGTAGTCTCTGGTTTGCACCTAGTCAGACCCCTCCTAGTTGACGTGGTTGTCAGTGAGTTTTGGCATTAGCTAGGAGGCAGACTTGGGGTGGAAAGGAGCTGGCTACTCTACTATGTTATCCCTCAGCTAAAAAAAAACTACTCTTGGTACATATGTACCCTCAGCTGTACACTTGGGTTTGGAACCAATTCAGGCTTCATTGTAAAGAAATGGATGGATAGATTGTAGATTTTTACCTTTATTTCCTTTGGTATGTTGTTTTGATAGCTGAAGTATTAGAATCTTCAAGACTACACCCATTAGGGAAAGAACAAAGTCTATGTAGCTAGGACCAGGTAGTCCCTGAAATACAGAAAATCTGAAGTCTTGTATTCAGAATGAAGGCTCTCTATTAATGAAATCTGTTAGCAGTAGAAAATCTAACAGGAGAGAGATGTTACAGACAATTGCTTATAGTGTTTTGCAGATATTCATAAGCAAAACATCATATATTACTGTATACTGATGAAGTTTTGTATGACCCCTATGATTTACTGACTAGAGGTCTTGTGCACTAAAATGTTATTTAACTTTGTGTGGGTGGGTGTGGGTTGGTGGGTGGGTGTAAGGCATGTGCAAGAGTATGAGACTGCATCTTTGATGTGAAGTATTTGTAAGCCAAAGCTATGAAGGAAGCTGAAAATACATAAAAGGTCAGATGTTGATTTATTTTCATTTAGTTTTACTTAGGATAAAGCTCTGTTAAAAGCAAAACCAACCATTCTCCCAAAATAGGGTTCATAAATAGATAGTGAAAATTAGTGAAAGGTCTAGGGCATTTTAGAGGTAGCATTAGATGAGCATATAGGTTGCAAATGATGCATATGTGTAAGTGTAAGTTTAAGGAGCTGTTAGGACTGAACAGTAGCTGTTGCTTGAGGCCCACATAGGTGTGCACCTACAAGCTACACACATTGTAACTACAGGTCTTACTCCCTACAGCGCTAAATATGGTGAATGGCATCACGGTGAACGGGCTTGGAGAAGTGGCACTAGAACAAGGACCTTCTCTCATCACCCTTGGTAATTAAAGTTCTTTACTCTGTATTTTGCACATTATTTGTTTGTAATACCCCTCCCCTGCCCTCCCCTTCCACCCCCTCCCTGCCAGTTCCCTTGTTCAAGGCATGGAGATGAAGTGTAGTTTGCCTGACTTGATCTTTTGATAAAAAATAAAAAAAAATAGTATTGTACTTCTTTCTTATTTTTAGTCTATTTTTTACTCTTAGATAGTAATCCTGGTTACCTAAAAAGTAGTGTATGTACGGCAGTGCTTTGAATTTCTGTCCCTACCATTTTAGCCTCTATATCCACTGACATTTTAGCAAGGTTACTAATTTTGTATCTACATAGGGTAGTCTTCCTAATCATATAAGGTGACAAGGGAATGTTTGCTTAATATTATTTTTTTTTTTTTTCAATGGGATTAAGGCAGTAATTGCTGCTGAGTACTTGCTCATAACCTAGCCAAAATAGTGCTTCTCTATTAACTCATGAAAAGCTATGTAGTGTGGCATTGGAAATTGCTCTCAGTTTAACTACTCCATACATTTATACCTATTGGTAGACATAACTGTTCAAAACACACACATGCACACAGTTAGATTAAGGTTTAGAACATACATTTATATACTTATGCACATGATATCAAAGAGTTTTTGAACACAAAACCACCACTGTCACCAAGTATCACAGCTTTAATTCCATGCAAAGCTTCCCACCAATCCCCCTCCTCAGCAGAGAGGCAGTATCCACAGGACTCTCCAACTGGGCTGGATGCATCCTTTTCCCTGTCATGTGCAGTTTTTCAATTCCACTCTTTATTTAAACAAGGCTCTTTAATTTCCTGTAGTTTTGCATTGGTGCATCTTGCAAAACTCTGCATCCAATAAAGGCATTGTCCAGTTCATCCACACCTTGGTATTTTTTTTCCTCTTTGGACTGATCTTCCTTTTTTCTGCGAAAACATGTCTGGGACATGTTTAGCTAATGTGTTTTGGAGGAATAGAAGACATGGGGAAAAGTTTTTTCCGTTTCCTCGGGCATTAGGGTTGGTTGTCAGACTTGGCATTGGCTTTTTTCTGTCTCCTTTTGTTCACTCTGCAACTTTATTTTGAGTCTTGATGCTTTCATTGAGTCTTGAGTTTTTATGTATTAGATTACACACATCTTTCACAATCTTTCTCATGTGTTGTTTTTTAAGTGATCTTTACAAGTTTTACCTATTAAAGATTAGGAGGAGATAGTTTGCATGTATTGTCAATTTTAAAAGTAATGTTTTCAGTAATGCATGATATTCATGTTATTGTTAGCTGTATTAATAATAATCAGAAGAAAAGTTTGGATGGAAATGAAGTGGAAGATCATAACAATGTACAATGATGGTTTTGTAAAACGTATTAGAAGTCATCATATGGTTAAAAGCTTTATTTATGATATATATATATATATATATATATATATATATATATATATATATATATATATACATATATATATATTATAAAAAGATACTCAAAAATTTATTGAAAATTTATGAATTTAAACTTCTAAAGTATGTAGAGCCATCAGAAATATTCATATTATTGTTTTTAGTAATTAGGAGATATAACTGGCAGTACACAAGGTTGGTGCTCTTATATTGCATTCCTGCTTGCGCAACAGGACTGATGTAAGATTATGGCCGCTCTCTCTCTCTCTCTTTCAGACTCATGCGGAACTTGGCGTTAAATCTCCGAAAAAAATGGATGTGCACTTTGCCCCAAAACCACAAAGCATTGTAGGCTGTATGTGTATGTGTGTGTCGCATGCGCTCCTGAGAAATGGGGCCGCTGCACGAGGCTCATTCTTGCAATGAGGGGGGCGCAGCGACATGATCCTAGCCATTCCTAGCATGCTTGCGTGGTTTTGGGGGGATGCATTTTGTTTTCAATTAGTATTCTCCACGAGAGCCATGTTGCTGTGCTTTACAATTTTCTCACGTCTCACTTTTATCGCTGCTGATAATTTCTTGTGTGGTTTCAGTGCTGATGACAATGCATAACAAGTATTCCTTTTAAGATGCAGTAATGCTAGGTTATGATTGATATCAAGGTGTTAGGGTTGTTGGTACTACTATTAAAAAAGATTAAAAAAAAAAAAAGAAAAAAAAAACTGAAGCCAATTGTGTCTAGCTGGAGAAGTCTTATTTGCTGAGATGATGATGAGGCTTTTAATCAGTTTCATGAGCCCTGTTGTGTAGACCAGTAGAGAATAATAAACTTTTGGAGCACCAAACTTGAATTTTTCTCACCATATGACTCGGTCTGAGGGTTTGCTTGAGAAAAGTGTGTGAATGTGAGAGAATGTTTTCTTGCAGATGTGTATTTATTTGATTCTCATGAGGTATATAGATGTGTGGGGGGGGGTGTGGGTATGTTTGTGTGTGGATGTGTGGAAATGTATGCATATATATTTATTCACAAGTATTGCCTTTGTGTATGTGTGTAAGATACAATCTGACAAAGACCTGAGTAAATTTAATACACATTATTTTGCAGCTGCTTTGATCTATTAAAAGCAGTTGTTCAATTCAACATGGAATTTATTTATTTATATGTATATATATATATATATATATATATATATATATATATATATATATATATATATATTTTTTTTTTTTTTTTTTTAATGACACGTCAGCATACTGCATACAAATATTGTTCATTGAAACAATTATCAGTTAGTCTTTGTGAAATGTTCTTAAGGTATTTGGAAAGAAACTACCTGCAATGTCTGGAAAAGAGATAAATTTATGTGCATGTTGTGATTTGTAGTTTTTAATTGTATGCAAGAACTATACTCAAAGGAGATAATTTATTTGATCACCAGTACTTTTTTTTCCTATTTTCTTTTTTCCATGCTTGCACTTTTTTCCTGTTTCCTCTCCCTTTTCTTCCTTTGTTTTCTCCTCCTCTTACTCTATTTAATTACAAGAATGACAGTCAAAGAGAATAATACCAAACAGTTTGGTAGACCACAGAATTTTTTGTACATGCAGTTTTTAATTGTACAGTAGCCATTTCCTTTATTTGTGTGAGGTTGTCCTCACTTCTTGTATTTAATTACCTTTGTCATTTGTTAAAACAGAGGATAAGAAAAACGTGTGAATACAGGACTTAAGCACAAAATTAGTCCATCAATTTTTTTAGTATTGAAAAGGTATTTAATTCTTTTTGTGCAGATATTACTACAGATACCATTTCAGTGGTTAAGAGATTTAATGTCTAATATTCTTGGAAAATGGTTGTTCCTATGTATTTGATTGATTTATCTAATATAAAATCTGTGTAACATAACTTACCTGATTTGGAGGAGTGTGGATAGAGGAGTACAAGCAACATTGAGATACATGAAAAGATAACGGAAAAGGTATTATCTGTTCCTTGAAATATTCAAATATGAGGTAACATTAATACAGATTTTGACATGTATGCTAAAGGAAAAGAAAATTAGTGTTGATCTTATGTATAGCATAAGGTAGATTTGCATGTAGCTATTGAATAAGTATTAAAACAGTTTGTAATAACCACTTGCCACTACTAATAACTAGTTTGAAGAAGTAATAAGAGTAGAAATATTGTGAGTTACAGAGGAAAGGAAGATGAAGCTGATGGTGGTCAATTTATCTTGTATAAATTTGGAGTAATATTGCTTGGTGATCAGCCCTTGTAGCACGATTATCTTGCCTTAATCCACAGTCATATGAGCAATTTCTTCAAAGCTGCCCCCAATAAATATGTAATACTCACAGGGGGGCAAACAAGGTTATTACTTGATGTGCCCAATTTTATTCAACAAAAATGGCAGTGATGTCTTTAATCTTGGCAGGTTCCACATTCAGACCCCTCCTGTAAACGATAATGACATCACAACTGCAATGAAATTAAAATCCATGGACAGAAAATACAATTTTTATTTTAAGATCATATGAAGTAAAATATATTTGTTTGAAAAAAACATGTGCAATTGAGTAAGTACATATTAACAGACTAGAGTCTTCCCATGCCCCATTCCCAATTCCAAAGGATCCATACTGTTTCACCCATCCTCCAGCAAAGTTTCTGCAAAAAGAGGACTATGCTAATTGAGAGGTTAGGGAAAATAGGGAATTTGGATATTACTGCCAACTTGGTGGAAATTTTTTTGTGTGTGACTGCAAGTTTAAGTTAAGATTTGTTTCTCTGTTAAAATTTGAAATATGAAGTGGGTCCTATCTTCCTTTCTTTGTTTTGTATGAAGGTCTTTCATTTCAACATGTGTTCAGTGATGGTAGAGAGGTATTTCTCTCTCTCTCTCTCTCACACTCTCACTCACTCACTCACACTCTCACTCACTCACTCACTCCCCTCTCCTCCCTCCCCTCTCCCTTCCCCCTACTCACCCACAAAAGTGTGTTTCTTTGCTGGAAAAGAAAAAAGATATTGTACACATTTCCTTGTCTTAATATTTCATGACATGGTGCTATACAAATAAATCTGATAAGAAAGAAAAGTCAGGTAAGTATTTGTGACTTATATTTGAAATTGTATTAATGTTGTTATACACATTTGTAGATGATTATATAATAATTTTAAAGATTGAGATGACAAGATTGTCTTTGTATGAAGTTTTACACATTAAGGCAAATTGTGAATGCAGTGTTGAAAATGAGTTTTGTAGTACTTTTGAGGAGAAAGTACTTCTATGGAAATGAACTGATAAAATTGTACAAAATTGTAAAGTAAAAGCCGGTTGGTGATTTCACGCCATACGAAGCCCATTAGATATATTTGAAGATCTGGGTCAATCACAGAAACAGACTTCTGCTTATGTTCTTTACCATGGTGAATCTGTAAATTTCATAGCAGATGTAAAGTGTACACAAGGTAGAATATCAAAACCAGAAATGTGTTGCCTACAAGTATAAGTTTGTGAAAAGAGGATATTTTGGAAGTGGTCACCAAGACTCCAGTCAATGATTTGCACTGATTTCAAGCTGGGTAGGGTAGGTATGCAGTAGTGTGACATAAAGGAAAGAAATATGATTGGAGAAAGTAAGTAAGATATAATGTGTAAAGAGAGCACTTAAGTAACATGGAATTTCAAGATTATAACATCTAACTATGAGCTTGTTAAATAGATTATTATTATTATGATTAAAATAGATATTCTTTTATTTGTCTTTCTTTAAATAGCATGTTGATCAGTTTTCTGTTGTTTGAACTCAGATAATTTTTTCTTTTGATAATGCAAAAGATTTAGAATTAAAATTTTAAGATGTCTAAAAAAGGACATCATGTTCTGATTTTTCTAAAGTCTGGTAGTCTCTTGTCTGTAATCCTATATTCTCCTCTTTTATTTTTTTCTTTCTTTCTGTCTGTCTTTTTACCTGTCTTTTTCATTATCTTCTATCCTGCTCTTGTTTCATTGTCTTTCAACAAACTTAACATTTAGGTGCTATATTGGCATTGCTAATACACTTCTGCTCTCCCCCTCAGGCCAACAGGTCCAGCTTGGCAGCATTAGCTTGGGGTCGCACCTGAATGTACCAATGCAAGTGGGGAATTACGGACGAACCCTCTCTTCCACACAAGGCAACTTCTCCCCAAGCACTCAGGCATCACGCCAGGTATGGGGACAATGTTCTCTGGTTCTTTAACTGGTGGAGATTTGTTTAGGTTGTCGACAAATTTTTGTCTTTTTCCTTTCTCTTTGTTTATATTGTAAGGTAAGTGGGCCAGATGAAATGTAAATTAGATGTGTTGAAGACTTTACTAGATTTTGTGTTTATAAGTTGAATACCCTTGTTTTTGTTATTATAGTATTAAGCTTATTATACTTCCAAGTTCAGAATGCAACATTGTTCCCCCATGTTTCAGTCAACTGTTGGCAGCAGCACAGCCATGGGGGGAGGGAACTTCCCCGTTAACAGTGCCCTGATGATTGGTGACTATGTGACCCCAGGATCCATTGTGCTGCCCACACAGGGTATCCAATTGGGTGGCCACTCCTCCCTGAGCAGCAGCGGAGGAGGGGGGGTACGTTCCCCGACCCATTGACCGGGACTGTTGCAGACCTCCTCCCTTCTGGCGCAGGAAGTCGATCCCGAGCAGCTCTCTTCACTGACCCTTGAGGCCGTCCTGCTCGGCCTCCATGCTGCCAGATGAAGGTGGAGAGTTTGCCTGCATGTGTGGCTGCCCTTATGGAGATGACATAGCAGAAGGGGGTGGTGTTCCGCCAACTGTTCCTCGTATGACTACTATGAAAGAAGTGAGGGACTTTGGCAATCTTTGAGAGGAGGAAAATTAGGAAATGAAACAAGAGGTGAGACATTTGAAAGAGAAGAAGAAAAAAAACTCAGTGGCTATTTTTTAATCATGGTTGTCTCCATAAACTTTTTTTTCTATTATCATCATCAATATTATTATTTTAGAGATTCCTTCTTTCTCTGTTATGTAAGAAGGTGTGGATGCTTGGTAAGCTCTTGAAACCTGACAAGATATATATATATGTGCACATAGCTCAGGGTTTTCTTTCCATCTTCCACTTCTCTGTTGTCTCAAATTAACAAGTTGAAAGAGTGTATCGAGAAAATAATTTGCAAATGAAAGTAACTTTTTTATGCTTTTGTCTTTGACCAAGCATTTACCCTGCAGCGTCTTGGAGAAAGAATTTTTGGTATTGTACAGTTACCTGGATTTTTGTATAACATTGAGGAAAATTTGGACCTGGCTCATCACTCGTGTCAAAAAAGCCTGTTGTATTTGTAATGCACTTGTATGGAATATATTAGATGGATTGATTGAGCTGTTTATGCTCTTGTAAGGAAAGATTGTTTAAAACTTTTGGCTTAGACTGTACTCTTTTTTTTATTTCTTATTATTTTCTTGAAAACAAACAACTTTGCATAATTTCATGTGTGATTGTCATTTTTAGAAACTGTTGGTTAAATATCCCAAAATTTCAGGCATCAGATGATACTGATGTTTCATTATATATTTAAGAATGAAAGTATTGGGATTTTTTGGTTTAGAGTGTATAATTGTTCAATGTTTCTCTCATATAAGCTTTTCAAGAATAAAAGCTTGTTAGATGCTGCAGTACAGTACCATGCACAAATGCATATACACATGAACTCTCTCAACACAAACATCTACGTCTATAGCTCTACATAACCATACACACAGATGTAAAAACATATATACTTAGATATACATAAATATATTCATATATACCCTCACACACATATGCACACATATACTCATACACACATACGCCTACACATACATACGTACTCACATACAAAAAATATTAGATGAGAGAGAGAAAGAGAGAGAATGAATATGAATACAAAGACATATGTGTTTGAATTTTGTTTGTTTTCAGTCTTTGTTCACTTGCCTCAGAATTTTTGTCCCAGATTTGACTTTCCAAATTTTCTTGTTCTCATTCTTCCTCTTTTCCTCATCAGGTTTAAACCGTTTACTCTCACGTTTCTTGTCGGTGTGTGTTGTCTGTACTTCTTGTCTATAGGTGGTGCTCTTTGGTGGTGGAAGGAGGATCATGTTGAACCATTCCATGACAGTATAATAATAATTACTGGTTGTTAGGATAGTTAAGGTCAGCCTTGCCCTCCTAAGGGAGATGGCCAGGGCAGCTATATTAACATGATGGCTGGTGGTGTCTGCCATTGCGGCACATTGGTCAGTGGTAACACCTTTTGGGGCCCAAAGGACTGAATGGAAGTATGGCTTTGCATTGTTTTGCAGGTGACATGACCTGGAGCACATGGTGGGCCAATGTTAAGCAATAAATGTTAAGCTTCTCCCTTGAAGCTGCCAAGGTCCTGTGTCTCAGGAGTTTCAATTGTCCAGAATACCATACTGTGTCTCATAGACACTTGGTTTAGATGATGTTCTTATGTAATAAATTCCTATGGAATTGTCATAGCTGTCTTCTTCACAGGTGTTTCATTTATTGAACAAGCTTGTGTGCTTACAGTAAACCATGTTGGTGCGTGAAACTGCAAGAAAGACTTCTCCTAAAGTTACCAGGGGCTCTGCCAGCTTTGCATGCAGGGTCAAGGGATACTCAGGTCAAGCCATGCCATGCTGGAGCAGCAGGAGAAAGGGGGCAGGCAGGAGTGTAGACTTCTTCATTTGAATTTGGTGTGTGTCAAATGCAGTTATTATCTAATTATGGATAGCTGGAAGGTAATGGAAGCCCTCTTGAAGGCAGGGAGTTTTAGAGACACAATCATGTATTGTGAAGAATTTGATGTCTTGTGTATGTGATCTGTTGGTGAGGGTCTTCTAAGATTTACTGATCATATAAAGCAGAGAGATTGCCCTGTAATTGGGCACATAGATGTGGATACATTTCGTAGGCCTAGTGTCTCAGATGTGAAATAGCAAGCAATTAAAAATGACATTTCTGTTATTCCTTTGAATTCTGCAGTTACTCTTCCTAGCAATTTATAGCAATGTCTTGTTACCAGATGTAATGATGGAACTGGTCAGTTGCATATTTTTTAAAAATGAATTTGTATTTTTCAAATGATAGGCTTACCATGTTTATTTTGATACTTAAAAACATCTTAGGTTGTAATTTACAGATTCCCTGAAGGTTTTAAAATGACCATGTACTCTGCTTGTATATGACTAATTATATTCTTCTATATTTTTATTTTAGTTTTATTAATTTGACTTTCTTTATAAGAATTTCACATTTTGGTTATTTTTTACTTTATTTCATTGTAATCAGGGCATTGAAAGTATGTATGTCACAGATCAAATAACCAAGTTAATAAGATAGTTATAAGATAAGATAGCTAGTTCTGTGAGGTTTGCTATGTATGAATGTAAGAAAAGCCTGGATATTCCTTCTATAATGCACAAATCTTAAATACTGACTGTTGTACTTAGGACTTTGAAGGTTTTCCGAGTACAGAAAAAGAAATGTTTACAGTAGATATGGACCTCTTTTGTCTTATTCCCCAAATCAGTTTAGTTTGCAGAAATTTTCTTGATGGCAAAAAAAATTTACAAGACATAAATGCAAAAGAGCACACACATACATAAGCATAAATCCATTCACAGATAAATACTTTTTATATGAAACCTTTATATGAGATATGTTCACTGTACAGAGCCTGACTCAGTTGTAATATTGCAGAATGTTGGCAAGTAGCTGTAAAGGGAAAGAGAAAAGAAAGTCCTTATACTTACTTGCTTAACCTTTTTCTTTCACATTATTTGTTAATATCCAGGCCTTTTTATTTTTCTTATCTGTAGGTGATGTTACAGCAACTTGTGCCCAGTCATTTAATTGAAAAATTATAATCATGTACTTACAGAGACTTACAGGCACTAGGAGCACCAACTAACATTGGAATATGAGTGAGATGTTATCTGATAAGTGCAAAGAAGAAAAAAGAGAATTGGCCGTGAGTTTTGACTGGATAGATTATTTTGAGAATCTCAAGCCGTGCTCATAAACTTTATAATCAGACTTTTACCTCCTCAAAAGAAAGAAAAGAATGATAGTCCCTTAAATTAACTGTTTATCTTTTTGCTTCTTTTTTAAGAGGCTACATAAATATGGCGTTAGTCTAATGTGCTATTCACCATTTTTAAAGGAGTCCTTCTGGCTTGAGTCTGTAGCTAGCCAAGGGGATGCTCTGCTCTTGCATAGTTTTATGCATTTACCCTTCTTTCTTTTCTTTTTCTTTTAGATCAGTTAAAAATGGATTTTTGAATGCCTTTCTATATATATATTTATACTTTTTAGTTGCATGTTCAAAGAGTTGAATTAAACAGTTGAAAGAATGAGGGATAGTGGTTTTATTTATTTTTGTTATAAAAGAGCTCATTTATAGGGTAACAGTATTCCTTTCTTTTTTCTCCCTATTCAGTAGTTGCCTAATGTGACCTAGTACATGACACTTGCCTCCATAGCTGCAGGTATCTTGAAGATAATGTAATTTATAAAACACTTTTCACAAAATCCATCATTCTCAAAAACTAAATATATTTTTTTGAAAAGCATAGCCTATATGATTGTTTTTATAAGGCTAACCTCTATATTTTTTCATAGGTTTAGAAATTGGGAAATGTAGTGTTCTGGTTCCCAGCGTTTTGAATGAAGGGAACTAATATAAAATGTATTAAAACATTTTATATACAATTCTCCTCAAATATTTTTTACTCCCTGGTATGTGATGATATACTGTAGTTACACAAACTGGAAGTCATTTTTTTTTCCAATTTGTTTTTCTTATTTGTACTTCTAATAATAATCTATGATTAATCAGCTTTACACAGTTTGCATTCTTATTATACGTCAATTCGTAGTTTTTTTTTCCCAGCCATGAACAATGGGCTGCATGCAAATTTTTATGTGGCGTGCAAGGAGCTTGTAACTTTTTTTTTATCTGTGTAAAAGATTCATGGTTAGATCTTATTTCTCTTTACATGTATGTGTGGTTATGAAGGATAAGAGAGAACTTTTGTTTTCAAGATTTCTGTGAAAAAGAGAGTGATTGTCATTTTTATTTGCTTATCATTAAGGAAGTGACATTATTTTGTTAACATTTTATTTTTTTGTATTTTTATTCTACAAGTCAGTTGTGATAAATAACTAGGGGTAATTTTTTCTCCTTTTCAAAGATCATCTAATCAGGATTTTATTATATTATTTTGGGGATTTGATAATGAATGATTAAGAAAGTCATTCTGTGTCTTCATATACATAAATAGATATAGTAATTTATTTTTTAAATTTATATGCTTCTTGCTGTCTTCTTATCCCTTTCCTACAAATGGCAGAATACAAATAAAATCTTGCTTGCCTGACAGTTTTCCCTGTGAGTGTTGCCTTTTGTGTGTAGCAGGAATCTCTAGGACTTCCTTCTTATAATCAGGGTTGCTGGCCATTGCTATTTTTAAGACAACTGTGTAACCCATTCTTTTTTCTGAAAGGTTGTTAAAAGTCCTTGTTAAATATATTTAGTGCAGCTAAAAGAACAAGTGAAAAATGAAAGTTTGGGAAGGCACAGAAGTGTTGTATTATATAAAAGATATTCTTCCGTGATCCTTAAATGTATTTGAGTACAAATATCAAACAAAATGTCTCTCCAAGTATGAGCCCAACATCTTTAGGGTTAGTCTGGTGTGTGGGACATTTGGTCTCAGAAAAGTTTATTTCTTACAAAGGTAGTTTTATAACATAGCCGCATAATTTGATTTTAATTTTCCATCTGTGTGTGTGTGTGCGCGCGTGTGTGCGTGGGTGTCTGAAAGATTGGTGTAAATTAGATATACATTTATGAATTTGGTGTAAAAATTGTTTTCCTTTTACTTCCTAGAACAATCTATGAATAAATTTCAAGTGTTGTGTGCAGCACAATCTGCCCTTAACACTGAGGCAGACTACAGATATTTCATACAGACCTTTGTAAGATCAACATACAGATGAAAGCACTTCAAAGAATGGAAGGGAGAGTGGGAGGTAGAGAGATCCAGGGGAAGCACTAAGTGTAACTGAAGTCTTTAGGATTTGGAATGAATAGTTTCTACAGCTTAGCGCATAGTCTTCTGCTAATGGTGTGTCTAGTTAAATTCTTAGATTGCTCCCTTTCTTTTCCTTTTGCTTTTCCTTTCTCTCCTTTCCCTTCCCTTTTGTGGCAAGAATCAAAGTTCGCAGCTGGACTTGGGTGAAGGATTCCTTGGGCGACAATTATGGAAAACTTTTTTAGCCTCCAAATACTGTGTTCTCAGGTGTACAGATTAAACCTTGGCAATTATCAACTTCTCTTTTTCTATTTCTTTCCTTTTAAAAAGAAAGTTTAAATAATTTTTCATAATTGGTATAGTTGTCTCATATGATCAAATGAAAACAAAAGAAAAAGGAAAAGAAGAAAAAAAGCAAGGTATAATCTTCCTCTCCCACATTTTTTGTGTGTTTTCTGATCATTTTTTACCTCTTAATTATTATTATTATTGTTTTGTTTATTTTATTATTATTGTAAGTTTTGAATTTTACACCATTTATAAAGCTTTGTTTTATTTTCATTTTTATATATGTATGCCTTTTACTTTTGAGTATTTCACAAAGCCAGATACCATTGCAGTCGTGTTCTTATGTGCAAAACAGTTCTTTGTTTGGAGGCACATTTCTTTTATGTAATTATCCTTTTGTCTCCCCCCCCCCCTTTTTATGGAAATATAATTCTTGTAGTATGAAAATATTCTTCATTAGTGAAGGTGCTATGGAGTTCCAGCATTGGTGATCATAAAACTTTGGAGGCCTCTTAGGAACATATGGATATATTCCATGTTTAGTGGTGAGGGTCATGGATCCTTGCGCTAAAGGTTAGGTGTAAGCATTTGTAGCCTTAGCAGTGATATTGGAGGTGCGTGTGAATAAAGCATCTGCTAGACAAGTGTTTTCAGTATCCTTAATGTCCAGTCATACCTTGAGATTGATGTACGTAAACATTTCATTATAACACGTGTTGAAAAGATGTGAATGAAAATATTAACTCTACAGTGCAGGAAATGTAATGTAATCTGAATTTCTCACATTTTGTTAAAGATCTTGTATTGAAATGTGTGTTAGCATTTGTTTACTCTTTTGTTCATACCTGCACATGTGATGAACTGTAAAATATTCCATTAACAAAGAATTAATCTCCCTTTTTTATGCTTGATGCAAAGTTTTAGTTGTAATCCTTAATCCTTTATCTATAATATTTATTTAAAGTCTTTTTTTTAACGACTGTTAGTCTCATCAAATGAGAAATTTTATCTGAATGGGAATTCCTGCTATCCATTGTTTACAATTTGCAACATAAATTGAGAATGGCAGTGAAAGAAAAAGGTACAACCATGATCAGATGTGTAGTTAGTAGTGAAATACCGGTTAGCTCATGTAGTCCGGAACAGAGCAAAGCAGAATCTAAGGGCTTTAAAATTGTATACAGCTGAACTGCAGACCTTACGAATTCTGGTATGGTTTCATCCTTTTTCCCCACTGATACATTTGATGAAATTCTTGCAGGGCCTGAAACCAAGGGAAGCTTTCATATTGAAGTAAATGTTGCTGAAAAATAAGGTCTTTTTTTTCTTTTCTTTTCTTACTACAGGAAATCACAAAAATGAATCTACTATATACCCAGTGCATTCCAAATAGATCATGTTTAGGTGGAACTGAAAACTTTACATAGCTAAGATGAAGCAACTAGAAAAATTTAATTAGCTCAAAAGACATAACTATTTGAAGATGCAGTCACCTAATCCCAATTTCTGTTAACACTAAAGAAATGAATGAAAGGAACAACTGCCAGTTCTTTCTTAGATCAAACGTGCAGCTGAATACAAGCAGAATGCTGTGCCATCAGAATTTTTGTTTCTTAACATTTTAATAAGTTGTAATAGTAATGAAACTAAATTAGGGGATTTTATAAATGTATGAAAGACACTTGAGTACTAGATAACAATCCTTTTATTCAAATTCTTAAAATTTTCAGTATTCAAACTCAGTACAAAATAACACTTGATCAAGAATTCAAAATAATTAGCAGCACAGAACAGTGCCCCATGAAGAAACATACTATACCTGGACGTGAATCTAGAAAAATTTGCTAATACCCTCTCTCAGCATTCCTCTCTTGCCACATAAGGGTTCTTTACCTGAACTTAACCCATCACCCACAGGTACATGTATTGTCCACAGTAGATTTTTGTAAATTTTATTGTGCACAGATGGCTCCACAAGGACTCAATTAGTAGGCTCTTGTGAGCAAGCCTCATTCTTTTTCTCATGCTTTTTAATATCGTTGCTCTTATTGTTATTCTTGTCATAATTATTATAATGTGCTTTAAATAATAATAAAAATGGAAAGGGTAAACACGTGAGATATGATTATCAACAGACTCCTTGGTGACTAAGCACTTGTGGAACAGTCTGTGTGTAAATACAAAAAATAAGCTAAAATTACAGTGAACATGGCATGCATGTCATGCCATCCACAGTTAGTATGTCAACTTTGAGATATTGTTATTTACTTTCCACCTGAATGTTTGCCATTTATTCCCTCAACCAGTGGGAGCAATCTGCTGAATGGCTGTGCTGTGAAGGACAGAATTGGGGAAAATGATCTCTTTAGTGTTGCAGAGTCCCATCCATATCCTTTTCACCAGGAATGCAAGGCACCTCTTTGAGTAAGGTGACAAACCTCTTTTGGTGGTTTTGTGGGTCTGAATACTTGGTGTACATTCTAGTCTGAACACCCATTAGTCTCAGCCCTTGTTCATTGTTAGTGGCTCCCTGACAACAAATTTAACTATTCATTTAATCATCCTTGAATCTCCCACATAGTGCATACAGTGGTCTTGCCTTCTTCAGCATACTGTTAATCAGCTTTGGTCCACCATTAATTACTTAAAATTCGCCCTACAATGATGGGGCCAGATTTATATGTGAAGTAATGAATGGAAAAACACTAACATGTTGATACTATGGTAGAAAAATCCACAATGCACAAACTAGATTATTGAGGAAAGTGAGACAACAGTTTCGGACACCATCTAGCCTTTCTAGCTGGGCATTCACTGTTTACTCACTAAAGTGAGTCATGAAATGTATACACATTTCCCCATCATGAAGGATAGACTATATTCATGCCTGTGAATAAAGGGTTAATAATGCATTTTACTGAAAATAGCAGGTTCTTCTGTCTGGGGGAATGTCTTACTTATATTCTCTTCCCTTCTATTACTTGGCATGGGTGTTTTTCATTGAGGTCCTCATACAATGTGGCCCACTGAATAATATCCCTTCCTATGCTTGTACAATTCACAGGTCCCTAAAGGCTTGAATGACAGAAACATTCATGCAGACCATGCATTTCACAAAAGCAATCTTTGATTTCAAAGGTCAAAGCACTGCCTAATGGTAACTTTACTGGCTCCTGATATCTGTTATTAATTAATCTAGGTACTCTTGCATTGTATGTACCCTGAATAGCTTCCATAGCTAGATGTCCAAAGGTAATAATAAGCACTTGTAGCTTTGGTAACTGGACTACCTGTTTAGGAAAAAAAAAATTCTATGAACAGTTAACCAAATTATCACTAAAGAATTGTATATCCAAATAAACTGAATTTTAGAGAGACTGTCATGATAATTTACCCACTGGTACCACATAATTGCATTGTCCTCTAAAATTTTACACATAACTCCACCAGGACTTTGTCACCAAGGAGTCAATTAGTAGGCCTACCTGAGCTCACCTGATATCCATATTTCTTGATTTATGGAAAAGTTTTAGTTCTTTTGATGCTATCAATACCTTTATCATCATCGTTATTGACATTGTTATTATTACGCTACAGTCACCATTAATAGCAATAAAAAAATGATAAAAACATAAAATAAAAATCTCTGAAAATCACAGAAAAGGATAAACAGGTTAATTCAGTTAGAATTAGTACATAATAGATCCTTTAGTGACCAAGCTCATGGAGCCAGTAATGGGTATGCAAAATTAATAAACTAAAATCACAGTGGACATCACATCCTGCCAACAATGGTTTAAAGTGCAAAATACTAGATTACCTTTGTCATTGTATACCTAAGGAAGATCATCTTGGACAAGTGCAATAAAGGTCTTTGTGCACACTTTATTCAGCTCTTGCTGAATGAATAAATCCTCTTCTGGCAATTTGCAGCAAGGTTGTTTGGCCTGCTGCAATTCTTTTTGTGCTGCTTGAGATTTTCAAGATGCAGTAGAACACGAGCTGAAATGGTGAATGCGGGAGCTAATAAGTATTATAGTAATATTTATTTCATGAATCATGCAAAAGAGGGTAACTAAATAAATGTTCTGGTTTCATATAAACTGCAAAGTTATTCAAGTAGAATAACTGATAGAAAATCTGTCCAAATTTTGTTCAAGGTAAAATAGTATCAGTCTACATTATTCTCTGTTACATAAAGCACATTCTAGTTCAATATATGTAACCCATTTATTTGGTCGCATTACAAAGTATCAATGAAACTTATCCCATAAACATAATATATGTACCAAAGCACCAAAGAGAAGATATTATGTTAATGTAGAATAAATCTGTTTGAAGAAAAGAAGGTAAAGGAATTATTACATCTGCTTGTCTATGTCTCTACAAATCTTACCTTTCTGGGCATTGCAGTTTTACATGAACTCCAGATATGAAGGTCTGAAGACTGGAGTTATCTCTGAGCCTGTTTTTACTCATGTACCTCCTTAATCTTGTTTCTTTACAAATAAAATTCTCCACCCCAAAAAAATCAGTTCTCATGTGGAGAATATTGTCCAAAAGAAATATAATGTATGTGCACTAATTTCAAAAATATATTTCAGACTGCTTACTTGGCTTTATTCCCTGTTACACTTTGAAAAAACATTTCTATTCACTAATGGATAATGGTAGAAAATGTATGTATGTATTCATATATTAAAAATATTCTGTATATGAGGATGGGAATTCACGAGGTTTCATGTCCGCTAAGTTTCTGTCTCATCCTCCAAAGTACTTGAAACAAAATTTATATTTCTTGATAAAATTTTTGATCTGTCCTTCCTTGATGAGACATCGTTTAAAGCACTCTTACTGTCTTTTGATTTCTTCTTTTCCGTACCTCTGTTGCTCGATGAAATTTCCAAGCCATTTTCACTCCATATCATCAACTTTTCATTTTTACCTTTCTCTCTTGGTTCTCTACTGCCTTCTTCATGTTGTGAGGGTTTTCTACCTGTGTTTGTAAGTGAAGCTTTTGTCTTGGTGCTTGCATGTATGTACAGTCTTTTATATGTATTTCTCTCCTTTTCTTCTTGCTCCCTCTTTCTCTTTCCTCGCTCACTCTGATTTTTTTCTTTCCTTTCCTGAGCTTTGTTGGCTGCCAGTGCCCCTGTAAGGAAAGGAAAGGAAATTATCACAATCCCTGTTCCTGCTATTGTCACATACTTCTTAATTATCACTGTTATCCTCATCATCTATGATTTAATACCATGTGGGAGAAATTAATGCCTACTACAAATAATATAACTTATTCTGCCAAACTACCATATTGATTTCACTTTCTACAGTATATAGTCATCATCATTACTATTATTAATCATGAAAATACTTTCATCTGCTGAGATAAGACCAACCTAAAATTGTGTTATGAAGGAAAGTTTTATTTGTTGAAGGAAGTCTGTTTTTCAACCATCCCGATGGCCCACAGGTTTCAGCCCTTTGTGCTCCTCTCTTCGCTTCTCGCAGCAAGGCCTCCTCTGCCAGCCTGTTGGGAAGAAAGCAAAAGCTATAACTTTAACTATACCTTTAATTTACATGACCATGAAATTTCTAAATATAGAGCTAATAATAAGAAAATATTTTATCTTCTATATAACACTGCATATAGGAAAATTAGAAGTAATTCTAACTTGGCAAATTACAAATATGATATTACTATTGTTCATGTTCATTTTTCAGGGTGATCCTAGTCTTGTGCCATTTAATCCAGTTTAGCTAAGCCTAGCTTGGTCTTGCCTAACCCAGCCCTCCCCTGCCCTGAAACAAAATTAAGGAATAACTGCTAGGAAGAATGCTATATACATTTAAAAAAATGATAATAAAGAAATAGCAGGCAAACATATGTTTTTTCTCAGTAATGCTAAATTACTGACATATGATCATATCTATCCACTGAATTTAGGGCATATACCTTCTTGAATATTGTATTTTCTACTTTATTTTTATTTCTACAGAGGCTGCAAAAAAGTTACAGCAAAATTTGGCTATGGGCTTGGGTGACTCGAATTTGCTGCCGTTAGCATTTTAGCTGAAGACCATGGTGATAGGAAAGACCCATTTAATATGCACAAACTTCTTGAAGAGTGATCAGATTTATTTGGCATTTTGAAAGGGGGTTTTGCATTATTTCCATCAATAAACAAGTGTGGAATGTAAAGTCTGTTAGCCGTGACTGGACCAGGGATGACCATGAACATGACCAGCTCCAGGGAGGCCACTATTTCCATGTTCTGGAACCTATTCCTGCCTGCCATGACTGGTGTATTACAGAAAATTGACTATTATGAAAAAAATGAAAAACTGACACATAAAACAAAATGTTACTTATTGTTATCATTATTGCACTGAGTTATAGACTACCTAAGAGAGATAATATGGAGTCAGTGCAAGGAAAACAGTCTATCACCATCTGGATAAAGTAAATCAAATGACAAATATAGACATTTGAAAATGAAAAAAAAAACTTTGCAAAGGGGAGGCATGGAACTTTTCACTAGACACGAGTGTTTGTTTGATCCTGGCCTACAAGCCGCACATCTGGAAGAGTGTCCACTCACTAAAGCCTAATGCCCACATTTTAGGCGACATGATGGAAGTGAAGCATCTGGATCAAACAGGTTAAAGAATACAAGAGACAACAATAATGACAATATTAAGCAATCTTCAGAAGATGAAGGTAAGCCCACAATCATTATCAAAGCTACACCCACTGTGCATCTATCATTCCCCACATTTACCATGACCTATTTTCTTTATTACTGGCATTATAATTTACCTTACCAGATTATTTCATATATCAATGAATGTAGATTTTCCATTTATTCATGATAGTGTCATTAGATTTTCCTGTAAATGCATACCAAAGTATTTGGTAATTTTACTGAATACCTTCACATAACCGATCATGACAATTTTGATATTGGTGGATTCCTCTCACCCTATAGTACCTACACATGTAACTAGGGAACCCCCAAACCCCCACATTCTTGGTCCTGATAGCTGGGAGTTTTACCCTCTATCTCCCGTCTAGGAAGACAAAGAATCTTCCATGCATTCCAGGCAGGACCCTGGTACCTTCCATGCCCTCCCCTACTATCAGGGCCAAGATTGTCACTAGTACGGGGGTATCTAAAGCATAATATTGATATACTTCTATAATAGAATACGAGAGGAATCCATTGATACCAAAATAACCTCATTATCAATTTTAAAAATATCCCCATTGACTCACTTAGATAACTCGTCGTCTGTCGGCATCGTTCCTCTCCCGTGTTGATTTAACTTGTGAATAAAAAACACAGAAATATTGTCGACCGTGTGAGTAAAACTGCAACCAGCTCTTCTTTCTCCTTTTATAGGATTTTAGACTTTTGTGTAGTCTATATCCCCTGCGCCCAGCTCTCTCTCCTCTCTCGGTTTGTTTACATCGATAAATAGCGAAAACCGCTAATGCTGAGCATATTTTCGCTATGCTAGCGAGTTCGTCTAGCAATGACTGCTACGGAGCGAATGGATATTGAGGCAGGCATTGTCCACGTGGGCTTACTAGCTGAGATTTTGGGAAACAATACACGACAGAGGAGCAGAATATATCAATTAAGTCATTAACATTAAAACAATTTGTATATCAGACCTCATGGAAAAACATTAACGAACACTCAGGTAATGAATAATTGTCTCATTGTATAGTGGTTATTTATTCTGGGATCCAAGTTTCACTCTTGCGTCTAAATCCATATGACTGGTAAAATCAGAAAATACATGGATATTTGAAGATAAATCGTTGAATGACTACATTATTCGAGGTATACTGAGCATACAGATAGTCAACCCAGATTCAAGTAACGAACAGATAAAAAAATATCGTATAAAGCAATTATATCAATAAGAAAATTGCAACACTTGAGAATCACTCAGCCAGTTTAAATGGCTGGGTTGGTTGTCCTTGTAAAAGCAAACTTTTACTTAGTACATTCTTGCCGTGCCATTTACTAGTTTCATTGATGTCGTCCACATGTCCTTCGATCCAAGGTCCATAAAAGTACTTATTTAAACCTTGCTTCGACCAGTGTCCTGAGTGAGAGATTACAACGAATACTCAAAAGAACTCAAATCTACGACAGCATATTGTATACTCGGAGCATATATGAAACAATGCCTTATATTTACTACACTGCAGAAGTAATTGATAGGACTGTCCTCTCTCATGTAAATTATTTAAGACTGATAAAGCATGACACTTCAACTACCTTCACATGAAATAGGATAAGGTACCGAATTTTTTTACACTATCAGGGTCAGATGTAGAATCATCCTTTTGTCCAAACAATATCTGTACCTTGGCAACCCAGGGGAGAAATACTTTTCCTATGGAACTTCATAATAATTTATTGTACCAACTGTTCACCAGTGCGCTTGCTGCCAATGTATGCCACGACTGTCAGGTTAGGAAGTATACGTAAGGGAAAGGGTTCCTAACCTTGGGGCCATGGCAAGTGGGCCACGGGCTACTTTCTGGAACAATATGAAAATTATGAATTCAACCGAATCTTATTGAATTTGAAGTGTTCTTGTCCTATAGATATTGACACGCTTACACTATCCACACACTTACACTATCCACAAGTAATAGTTGAATTTGAAAAGATAACAGACGCAGAACAGGTCCATGGAGACTATTACATATTGGTCGGGAGTCACGGGAAGAGGCGAAGACAGCCAGATTTACATATAAACTAAATATGAAGTTATAATTTAGGGCCTCAAATTTCAAAGGACCCCATACTTTGACGATCTTTTGAAAATCACTGTGTATTGCATTTATGCGTTATTAATCTGAGCAGTTAAATTAAAGATCTTCACATTTCTAAGTTCTATTGGATCTTTTTCATTTTACAAGGGACACCCAAGTCCATATCCGGACTAGGTTGGAGGTAAGAGACAGAGGTATTCTTATTTAGTAATGAGGGGGAGGGGCTATCAGCACAATCATTCTACGATGGGCGAGTTAAGCTTATAAGTACCTGCCTTTCCTTAAAACGGAGCACAAAATTTGTACTCAGCGCCAAGCTACACATACTTCAGCTCCTTAAATTAGATGGAAACCGGTAGTTTTTTAACCTTGGAGTGTATGCGATGGACAAGGAGGGTAAGTGGATGGGCTGATGGATAGAAGGCTGGATGGATAGTTAAGAAGTTAAAGAAAAGTGGTTTGTTTTTTCTAAGAATAATAAAATTACAGCAATCAGTAATTGTGTGATCCATTTAGCCGCCATTACTGACGTTCCCAGGGTGTACCACGAGGAGGCGGATCACATCTACACCCCTTTTATGTCCCTCCATTTATTTTAATTATTTATCTAATTCTTATTTACTATTATTTTTTAAGGAACTGGGGATCTTTATTTCAAGATTCGGCATCATCGGTTTCATCGCTACTGGAGTCCGAATCAGTCACCTCATTAGAAAATGTCTCGTACATGTGTTCAAAGGCATGGTCTTTTTTGCTGTATTCGTCTTGAAGCTCCTGCGTTTGTTGTACGTATTTCTTCCAGTCTTCAGGAGTTACATGAGTAATGGCCTGCAATATAAGGAGTCCAAGTTTGTTGAAATATTGCCACTTCTCCGAATCCTTCTTGACTTCGTCTTTGATCTGAACCCAAACCGATTCAATGGGATTAAACTCGCTATGATACTGGGGGATTCGGAGAACCTTGTGTCCAGCAGCAGCAGCGAGTTCGTCAGCCACATAGCGATGCTTATCTTCCTTGTGCAGCTTTACCAGCTGGAAAAGTTCAGCTTTGGTGTGAGACGAATCGTGGGGAATGGAGTTATCAGTTAGCCACTTAACGATTTCCTCTTTTCCCGATTTGACTGAAGGGGTTTTATTGTGCTCCATGTTGTGATACGGAGCGTTGTCCATAATGATGAGTGATCTGGGTGGGATGTTCGGCAGCAGCTGCCACTGAAACCATCTCTTGAATGCTTGACTGTCCATCGTATCGCTGTAATCCCCCCTCCTTCCCATCTTGGATTTGAACACGAACATAGCACCCTTTACAAAGCCTTCAGAACTCCCTGCGTGGATAATTATGTACGTCCCACCCCTCAAGCATCTCGTGCGAGCTCCCACTATTCCTTCCTTGTTGGTCCAGTCCTGGTCAGCGTTCATATTCTGATTAATCCAGGTCTCATCAAGGTAAATTTCTGGCCTGGGGCTTTCGCTGCTTCGGTTGGTCCTCAGCTCCCTTATGAATTTGCTTCTGGCAGCTACGACGGTTGGCCGTTCCACCAGCATAGCACAGTTCTTGTAAAATTTCTTATACCTAAACCCCATGTGTTGCATCAATCGCCACAGACTCGATCTACTTCCTTTGAAGTTCAGGGGCGGTTCCTTCACCGTTTCCATAAGCGAAGTGAGCGTTGGCATGTCTCCCCTTTCATATATGGCAAGGATTGCCCTTCGCAAAGCATCCTTGTCCACGTCGCCGATCGTCGTGCGTTTGGGAGCACGTCTCTGGGGGCAAGACCGGGGCTGGATTCTGCCACGGAGTCTCCTCTTGGCTTGAGCTCTTAACTTCAGAATCACCGTCTCCGAAACCTGCGTTGCCTCGGAGGTTTTCTTAGCCGCATCTTGGACGGACTCACATGCATCCTTATTAAAATACTCAAATACGTTCAAGACAAGTTCCTTGGATTGGCCGACGAGCGCAGAAGCACCAAGACGCTTGACCGGGTGTGTGGAGGACGCCATTGCTTCAGCAGACCGACTGCGTTCGACAGGGGAGGAGGTGGGCGGGGCTTGCATCTGGCGCCAATTTCGAAATGTTTATTAATGACGATCTTTCGAAATTTGCTTTGGTTGAAGTTATTAAAGTGATGTAATTACCTAAGGCTCTGAAAATGTTTACACAACTTTTGAAGTTATAATGGTAAAGACGTCTCAACCATGGACCAAAGTGTGACCGCGAACCTTAAGTGCTGCAAGTTTTGGCGCCTGAACGCTCCCTGAGTGTTTCTGACTTGTCAAATGCGGGTTCTTTGCATTTTATTCGAATATTCTGTTGGTCTCTTGTTTTTGATGGATTTTATTGCATATAATTATGTATAATAAATTCGAGTATCCTTTTATATTGCATTATTCATTTATATATAAAAGAAATTATTCATAAGTGACATAAGAAATAAAATTATGTACATTTCTGGCAACTATGCGCTTCTCACACCTTGCCCATCGATCTTATGTCTGTTAATTTTTGTTAATCTTGAATTATATAATCGCATATTGTGTGACTGTCAATAGAATCCTACCAGAACAATACATAGAATATATGATATAAGGGAAAATTACTATAACAAGTAGTTGTCTCAAATTTATCTAAAGACTTGTTATTATTACTATTATCAGTATCAATATTACTTTACTGTTGTTATCGTTGTTGTTATTATTATTGTTATTATTATTATTATTATTATTATTATTATTATTATTATTATTATTATCTTATTATTATTATTATTACTATCATCATTACTGTTGTTATTATTATTATTATCATTATCATTATTAGTATTACCATTACAATTATTAGTATTATTAGTATCATTATTGTTATTATCATTAATATTATTGTTATCATATAGTTTGTTGTGTTGTTATTATTAGTACTATTAGTAGTATTAGTAGTAGTATTAGTAGTATTGCTATCATTATTCTTATTATCAATACTATTATTGTTATTAGTATTTTGGTGTTATTACTATTATTATTATTATTATTATTATTATTATTATTATCACTACTACTACTATTATTATTATTGCTGTTGCTTGTATCATCATCATCGTTATTTGTAATGTTGTTATTATTACTATCATCATCATCATCATTAATATCATTATCACAGCTACATTGCCATCGTTATGTTTCATACATGACAATATATCTACCATGGAACCATAGCCGTTTTAAACATTACCACGATTTAAACCCTAAGCATTATAAAAGAATTGATAAAAAATATATTTTTTCATCCTCACCTGAAAACTCGTAGAGCCTTATATTCCCACAGACTATACACGATTTCCACCCTTAGAAGCCACCTAGACACACTGCCACCACGAGACAGATGTACTTGAACGGAAAATACCCGAGACAGCATTCACAACGAGGGCTTTCTTATCTCCTCCCAAAGGAATAAAGGGAAGCGAAAGCACAAAGATAACATTCATTTTTGGAGATAAATTAACGGCAGTCTTCGGTTTAATGAAGAGGGCAATGTGCACACACACACACGCACACGCACGCACACACACACGCACACACACACACACACACACACACACACGCGCGCGCGCGCGCGCGGATGTTGATGGGTTTACTCTCGTGGAAAAAAAGAAAAAAAGAAGAAGAAAAAAAGACAAAATAGAACAAAGATCTACCGCTAAACCACAGGTGTTGTACCTTTACATAACAAACTGCCACACAGACACTGAGGAAGCAGATATCGAGAATCACCTACTCGTTAACTTCCCTGAGGTGGACGATGTAAATGCATTCAAAACAAAAATGAGTCATTCATACCAGCTTCACTGTTTCTCTTAAAGGCAAAGCACTTGTAGCTGATGAATTTCTGAAGCCAGATTCCTTCCCCAGCCCCGTGAGAGTCTTTTTAAGTAGAAACAATTACGAAACCTCGCAAGACCCCGCAGAACGCTTCCCAGCATTTACCTTGCAAATGCATGCTCACTTACAAACAAAGTGGACGAACTTGACGTCATAATTAAATAAAATATCGATATTGCAGTAATCACATAACGTGCTTCAAAGACGATACATTAAACATCGGAGCCATACAGGGGTACCACTTATTTAACAAAATTCGTCAGGGCAGAAAAGGTGGTGGCGTTGGTATCTACATCAAAGATACTATCCCCTACAACACTATAAAATCCATCTGTCCACCAAGTGACGAACTTGAAACATTATGGCTCGTTGTTAGACCTACATGGCTGCCTCGCCATATAGGTGACCATGGGTCACCAACAGGATCGAAAACCTTATCAACAAGCTACTCCCACCACTACAATCAGCAGAACTGCCAACTTACTTACCCTCGCGCCCTCTGCAAGCAATTGTCAGCGAATACGACGTGTACCAACACTTTAGAAGGGTAGCAAAAAGCAAATCTGGCCCTGATGACATCCCGCCGAGGTTACTACGTGAATTCGCTCCCGAGCTCGCCACCCCCCTCTGCGACTTCTTTAACTGCTCCATCACTGAGGGCGTGGTGCCTGACCTATGGAAGCGTGTTATCACAGTCCCAATTCCCAAAACAAATCCACTTAATTCTCTCGATGACCTTAGGCCTATATCATTAACACCTATTCCTTGCAAAATACTCGAGAGAATAATTGCTAAAGAATTGTGGAAAGTATTCGCCCCCAAATTAGATCATCGCCAATTTGAAAATACCAAGGGTAGCTCCACAGTCCACTACCTAGTTGACCTGATCAATTATATCACTTCAAATGTAGACAAAAGACTCGAGGTCACTACCGTCACCATCGACCTGAGGAAAGCATTTGATCTCATCGACCACACCACATTAATTAAGAAAATGATTTCTCTGGGTTTCCACGAGGGCTGGGTGAAGTGGATATCTTCCATCACCAACCTTCGCTCCCAGAGGACTCGTGCAAACAACCAAATATCCGATGAAATTGATCTTCACGGCGGTATCCCTCAAGGAACGGTCCTCGGCCCATTATTGTTTCTGATAATGGTAAATGAGGACAAAATTCCGCACGTGATCTACAAATATGTGGACGACATGACACTTGAACTAGCACACCAACCAGGGCAAGGAAACGCCTTATTACAAGACGCCCTTAAACAAGTGTTAGAGTGGACTTCATCTAACAAAATGTCTGTCAACACCAGGAAATGCACAGAAACAAAATCTAAATTTAACAGATTTGCCGACAGAGGTAGTACTCTAAAAATAGGCGAGGAACTCTTAACTCGGGCCAAAGAGGTGAATCTATTGGGAACAGTTATCAGTGGCGATTTAAAGTGGTTCGCCAACACCCAGAAACTGATTTCAAAGTGTGGAAGAAAGTTCTTTATGCTAACCAAATTAAAATCTTTCGGTGCATCCCAAGAAGACCTCCTCCGCATATGGACGACTTTCCTTCGACCAGTCTGTGAATATGCAGCACCAGTCTTCGTGAGGATGTTAACAATAAATTATGTGAACCAAAGTGTCATACATCCAGATATTATATGTCTACTATTCCCTATTGTATTAGACACAAATGATAACTTTGTAAAGTAACAATTTTACACTTGTAACTAAAACTTTACTTAATAAACTCTTCATTATTATTATAATTTATTATTACACACACACATAGATATAGATACAAATAAATAGCAAGAGAGAGAGAGAGAGAGAGAGAGAGAGAGAGAGAGAGAGAGAGAGAGAGAGAGAGAGAGAGAGAGAGAGAGAGAGAGAGAGAGAGAGAGGGAGAGAGAAAGAGAGAGAAAGACAGAGATACAGACAGATAGACAGACAGACAGACACACATAGAGACAAAGACAGTGAGAGAGAGAGAGAGAGAGAGAGAGAGAGAGAGAGAGAGAGAGAGAGAGAGAGAGAGAGACAGACAGACAGACAGACAGAGAGAGAGAGACAGACAGACAGACAGACAGACAGACAGAGACAAAGACAGTGAGACAGAGAATGAGTGTGTGTGTGTGTGGGGGTGTGTGTGAGAGAGAAAGAAAGAGAGAGAGAGAGAGCGAGAGAGAGAGAGAGAGAGACAGACAGACAGACAGACAGACAGACAGACAGACAGACAGACAGACAGACAGACAGACAGACAGAGACAGACAGATAGACAGACAGAGAGAGACAAAGACCGTGAGAGAGAGAGAGAGAGAGAGAGAGAGAGAGAGAGAGAGAGAGAGAGAGAGAGAGAGAGAGAGAGAGAGAGAGAGAGAGAGAGAGAGAGAGAGAGAGAGAGAGAGAATCCACTGTTCAAAGCAACACAGACCCTTGTTACTATGCCACGACAAGCATGGACATTTTGATACCGGTAAAATGTTCTTTATCTGTTTGGCGTTGGGCACGGTGTGACGCATTCAAAAATTTATATTCTACAAATCACACAAATCAAAACACTGTGTACGGTCATTCACTTCTTAGATATTGTTATTCCATTTGTATTTCATATATTCAAAAAGTATAGTCGACAAAACCGGGTGAATTTTATTACATGTGCAAGGCAAACGGCGAAACTCTCAGACTCGAACTAAAGTCAAGTATTTTAATTGCTAAGATATCTGTCTTATCTGCTTGATATCCCTAAAACCGTAAATGCTATTTTAACAAAACAATCTTACTAAGCAAGATTCAATCGCAAATGCAAGACGTTGAGACTCGAATGTTCTTAAGAATCAAGTGGTTTGTTTACAGTCACAAACGGGACGTCGAGGAAGGTGCATGCTACTAACGGCTCCGCTAACCATTCTCTCTTTATCATCTCTTCCTTTAAAGACATTCTTTTAGGATAAAGTAAGTTGGTAAACCATGATATTCCGGTTTCATTGGTGTAGTTTTTATGTGTTGTTATAATCCAATTATGTGTTTTTTCAGGATTTATTTGACTTGTTTAGACACCATGCGTGAAGATCGTGGTGTGATGCCCCGAGTTATTAATGTTAATGTGCATGGTTGTGTTTTCAAATGTTTTAAAGTCTGATCAATGGCAGCAGTTGATGTATATTGATATTGTCAGTCACACAACGGAAGGGTTTGATTGAACACACCCAGAATTAAGTGGCGGTGATCAGTTTCTGTCGTGTCCAATTGTGTTAGATTATCTCAAGGTCATTTGGCAGGAAAGGGTTATTTGTTAGTGCTTGTTTGTCAGCCGACCCAAAAGTCGCCATGTGGAAGATTATATCTGTTGACGTTGTCTGTTGTAAACGATATTGTTTAGTTTTCGAAAACGGGTGACAGAATTCCAAGTTTTCTCTCTGAGGAAATGTTGTCTGTTTTACTTCTTCGGTTTTCAGCTGATGGTGATTCAGGAAATTAGATATGCTTATTTCTTCCAGATTTACTGAGGAAATATGGCTGGTCACTCTGTTCCTGTGGACTTCAGGGTCAATCCTGCAAAGATCTCCAACCCTGGTAAGAAAGTTGAATTGTAGGTTTTGTATTTATCTGTTATTTGTTATTTACTTTTTACCAAAAGGCAATATTTTTTACACAAACATTTTTTAACTATTAGCCAAATGCATGCCCTTATCCTAGCCTTGTTTTTCAGTTGAGAGAAAAACACTTCTCCAGGATATGCTGCCACTAATTGAGCCCTTCACTGGCTCACTCACAGAGGTAAGCACTATGGAATAGATCTATTGTTAGAATAGTGATTGGATTTTTTAAAAATGTGCTTTCATGAATGTCTATATGCACATATGTATGAGTACATTTTCCTATGTATTCTAAAGAATTGGCAATATATTAATTAAAGCATTAAGATATGATCTTCATACAATAAGTGTGTAGGTCCTTCTTTCTTTCAAAGCATTATAGGTATTTTTCGATGGCCTATTATTCATAAGACTGGAGACAAAATTTGCAAAATTAAGTAGAAACCTTCCTCACTTTACAAAGCTACCAAACCAGTGCTCCTGCTTAAGGTGAGAAGTCACCTAAAACCAGTCTGGTGTCTACTGGACTGACATAGTCTGGCTGTGGGAAATTCCAGTTCACCACAGTAAGAACATGTACTTATCATTTTACTCAGAAGGTTAATGATGTACACTACATTCTTCCAGATATCTGTGTGTGAGGTGCCTGGTGGAAATTTTGTTGCTCTATTTGCCTCCGACACCATGACACTCTCGGTCAAGCTTTACTCCAATGGTCTCGTCACGGCAACTGTTGAATATTACACTGACCAGGTCAACGAGCACAAGATTGCTAATGATGTAAGTTTGCTGTTGCGGTGTTTTAATTTGAGTTTATCACATGCCATGGGAGTAGGTTTATAGATAGGATGCAATGGAGGGGATTTTTTTGCAGCTAGTTATTCTAGAATTGAACAGTGTTTCTATAACAATTTAGTAAGTTATGTTAGGTTTGAGAGTGACTTGTGTAATATATTCCACTTATGAAATTAGACTTGTTGAATACTGAATAAAGGTCTTGTAAAAGAGAAGTAGAGCTTTAAGACTAATAAATCATATTAGACTTATTTGAAGAGATGCCAAAGTCAGTATACTGAAGTCAAAATAACATAAAGCATGTCTGTACTTTAGAAATGTCTTTTGATTGTTGTAGTCAGTTTCAGTGTAAGATGTAGTAAGTTGTGGGTATGTTATAATGGTTTTCAGGTTTTCTCTTTACTTAGACTGATAGCTTTATTACTGGGGTGATGATAACAAGTGTTGTGGTTATTAATGCAATATCTCTATTACTACCACCGGTCATCCAACAGACTGTAAGTGCCAGACCAAATGCATGGATTTTTGCTTGACTTTTAGATTTAATTTCATTAGCAATCAGATCATTTTGCCTTTTGCATTTCACATAAAATTTTTGTGTTGATTTAATCTGCACCAGTAAATCGTGAGTTATCACATGCATATTGTTAAGCATTTTTTCCCAGAGATGGTGTCACTTAATACAGGTAAATTTTAATAGTATGTTATCCCTTTCTTTTTTCTTTTTTTGTTGTAGTACCTCAATTTTTTTTCTTTTTTCAATAAAGTATGAATTAAAATTTTTATATAATGAAATATGTGTTTGAAATGATATAGATGTTAGAACTGCATTTTAAAATACATTTTACTGTAAAATGGAAGTTAGAGTTCTTGTTAAAAAACATCTTTTATCACTGATATTGTTCAGAAAATTATTCAGTACCTTTTTGGAATTTCTTAAAGCACCATATAATATTTACGAAGAATTTTAAAAAGATAAGATAAGATATGATATAAAAATGAGGAAGCAAAATTTTCTTGTATATGTATTTTTTCCTTTTTAAAATTTTCTTTTTATATAAAGAATATGAAATGACATCACACTATTCACTACCAGCATGTCTGAATACCTGAAAAGGAACAACACAACAATCCTCACCTTTGTTTTATTATTTTTGAATGTTACTTTTCCAAATAGGTAGGATCCTATTTGCTTGAGCATTTCATACACTGCTCTATACTTTCTTTTGCCACCACCATCCTACTCTCCATCTCTCGTTCTCTCTCTTTCTCTTTCTCTCTCTTTCTCTCTCTTTCTCTCTCTTTCTCTCTTTCTCTCTTTCTCTCTTTCTCTCTCTCTTTCTCTCTTTCTCTCTCTCTTTCTCTCTCTCTCTCTCTCCGTCTCCCTCTCTCTCCCTCTCTCTCCCTCCCTCTCCCTCCCTCTCCCTCCCTCCCTCCGTCTCTCCCTCCCTCCCTCCCTCCCTCCCTCCCTCCCTCCCCCCCTCCCTCCCTCCCTCCCTCCCTCTCCCTCTTTCTCTTTCTTTTTCACTCTGTTCCCACATTCATATTCTGTAATATTACTCTCCCTTTGTTCTCACATGCATCTTTCCTTGCTTCTATTTTCTCTCTGTTCTGCTTGGTCCCTCTTCTTATTCCATATTAATAGCAGCAGGAGTAGTTCCTATCTTATCACTGTCAGACACAGAATCACGTTTTATTGTTTGAAGTGTTATTTGTAAAACAGTAGGAGCTGTTTATTTACATTGCAATTTCTTTTTAATGCTGTCAGGTTTGATACTTTTACCTCCTTGTAAGAGGAGACTTTGATTTTGTCATGACTGATGCATTTTGATTAGTGCAGCTTTGTCAGTAGAATGTTCAAGATTAAGAGAGGTGTTATAGTAATACATATAATCCTAGACTGACATATATAATGTTTTTGTCACTGTTTTGTAATATGCTACACTAATTCCGCAGCATGGGAGGGCTTTGGAAAAGCAGCTCATGGCAAAGTTTGACTGCAGTGTGGCCAAGGTCTTACCGGCAATCAAGAGAGCTCCCCCTGTCAACCCATACTTTACATCTTCAGGTTGGGATATGTGCTTATGCCTTCTGACATACATTTAGTATGAAATTCCTTTGCTAAAGAGGATAGGAGAGTTGCTAGATCATACAATTGACTATGTGTGTGTATGGGGGGGAACTATGTATGTTTCCAGGTAACTGAATGCGATTTAATGATATTTTTACCTCTTAGATGACAGGCTGCTTGAATATGACACTGATGGTATTGTCTTCGAGGAGCAGTCGGAATTCCAGAAGGTGCAGATATACAGCACAAAAAGTTTCGGAAACCTCTTGGTCCTAGACGACCTCCAAAGTAAGGAGAATTTGAAAGAGAAGATGACTGTTTTGGAATATTTTGAGATATCAGTAGTTGTTAGATATATATTTTATTTTATTGTAGACTAATTTTGTTTTATCATGTTATATTTATTTTTGTTACTATTGTATATTATGTGAGTGGTACTATAATTTTGGTTATTTGTAGGGTAATGTGTGGTATGAAGTATTAATTGTTTCTTTACTCAATCATGTTTTCTGTGTCGTGGTCAAAGGTTGGATGAGCTTGTTTACTCGAAAGCCTTGCCAACACTGTCTTGTCATGCCATCTCAACAAACCTAGCTAATTATGATTTGCCATTCCTAATATTCCCCAAGATGTATTTTTGTTGAGTAGGCATTGATCTTTTGCAACCTTAGTCATTCATGACAGGATGATGTCCTAACATGTCTTGGCAGACTATCCCTTGTACTGAGGTGATGTCTTCACATGTGCAGATGAGCCACTCCAAGTTATGTACAGTAAACTGTGGTGCATTTGTTAGGCTCTAGCTACGGTCATTAAGGTGGAACAGCTCCTCAAAAAGTAGCCTTACAATGTGTTTTTAGCTTCATCATCTGAACAGTTCTTTATGCTGCCGCCAAGAGCAATGAGAGCCGGATAATTTTATGTTTCTTAAGCTTCTAATTTTCCTTAGAGTAGATGACTCCGCATGTGCCCCATTTTGGGGTTCGTTATGGCATGCTCACAAGTGGGCTAAAACACTAACACTTAAAATATTTTCCACTATCTCATCCCATCAGGCTCTTTGGATAAAAGAAATAACCCCTTTTGAAAATACCACATGTACTTATTTGTGATCAAAACTTTTATCATTCAAACAGACCTTGCAGAACAGGACTTACCATACACCCATGGTCTCATGAACAAGGACAAGGAGGACTTTGCAGGGAAGGAAATACTGATCCTTGGAGGTGGTGACGGGGCCCTTCTGTGGGAGCTGCTGAAGGAGAAGCCCAAATTCGTCACCATGATTGACGTGAGAACTTCAAAGTTTTGCTTGGTGTGGAGAAGGATGAGGTTAAGAGGATGGAGGAATGGATTTTGGGAAATAAACAGTGAAGGAGAGGAAGAGAGAGTGAGAGGGGAGATTGAGGAAGAAAGTCTTATTGATTTTTCACGGAGGAGATTGATACGGGAGCAAAGAAGGAAGAGAGGGATGGGAAGGGCAAGGGAGATAAAAGGAAAGGAATTATTAAGGTGAAAATCAACAGAACTTGATGATTCATAAATTTATACTTTTATGAGAAGTTAATCCAGAGATAGTACATACTGTAAATATAAAATGGAGTAATACACAGTAAATATTTGTGGACTTGCCCAAATACAATGAAATTTTGGACCATTAGTGGCAATAGAACACTGGCTGAATACAGATTGACAAATATTTTTATGTGCAATGAGGATTAAAGTTGATATGGTACTATAATACAATTTGATTTGCTACTCAGTATTCCCAGAATATAGTGATCATGGCACAGTCGTAGAGCTTAGTAAGTTTGAAAGCATACATGGTGGTTCTTTTGGCTGGGTATGTTGTCCTGATTACCATGCCAATGAGGGAAGGGTTTTGGGAATAGGTATGGATAGAAAATATGAGTGAGGTGATGACACTGAACTTATGGTAATAGCAGGGGTGAGAGAGAGAGTGAGAGTGAGTGAGTGTGTGTGTCAGTGTGTGAGTGTGTGTGTGCGAGAGAGTGTGAGTGTGTGTGTCAGTGTGTGAGTGTGTGTGTGCGAGAGAGTGTGAGTGTGTGTGTGCGAGAGAGTGTGAGTGTGTGTGTGCAAGAGAGTGTGAGTGTGTGTGTGCGAGAGAGTGTGAGTGTGTGTGTGCGAGAGAGTGTGAGTGTGTGTGTGCGAGAGAGTGTGAGTGTGTGTGCGAGAGAGTGTGAGTGTGTGTGTGCGAGAGAGTGTGAGTGTGTGTGTGCGAGAGAGTGTGAGTGTGTGTGTGCGAGAGAGTGTGAGTGTGTGTGTGCGAGAGAGTGTGAGTGTGTGTGTGCGAGAGAGTGTGAGTCTGTGTGTGCGAGAGAGTGTGAGTGTGTGTGTGAGCGAGTGTGAGTGTGTGTGAGCGAGAGAGTGTGAGTGTGAGTGTGAGTGTGAGTGTGAGTGTGAGTGTGAGTGTGAGTGTGAGTGTGAGTGTGAGTGTGAGTGTGAGTGTGAGTGTGAGTGTGAGTGTGAGTGTGAGTGAGTGAGTGAGTGAGTGTGTGTGTGTGTGCGTGTGTGTGTGTGTGTGTGTGCGTGTGTGTGTGTGTGTGTGTGTGTGTGTGTGTGTGTGTGTGTGTGTGTGTGTGTGTGTGTGTGTATGTTTATGTGTAAGAGAGAGAGAGAGAGAGAGAGTGTGTGTGTGTGTGTGTGTGTGTGTGTGTGTGTGTGTGTGTGTGTGTGTGTGTGTGTGTGTGTGTGTGTGTGTGTGTGTGTGTGAGTGTGTGTGTGTATGTTTGTGTATGTGTAAGAGAGAGAGAGAGAGTGTGTGTGTGTGTGTGTGTGTGTGTGTGTGTGTGTGTGTGTCTGTCTGTGTGTGTGTGTGTGTGTGTAAGAGAGAGAGTGTGTGTGTGTGTGTGTGTGCGTGTGTGTGTGTGTGTGTGTGTATGTGTGAGAGAGAGAGAGAGTGTGTGTGCGTGTGTGTGTGCGTGTGCGTGTGCGTGTGCGTGTGCGTGTGCGTGTGTGTGTGTGTGTGTGGAGTGCGTGTGTGTTTGTGTAAGAGAGAGAGAGAGAGAGAGTGTGTGTGTGTGCGTGTGCGTGTGCGTGTGCGTGTGCGTGTGTGTGTGTGTGTGTGTGTGTGTGAGTGTGTGTGTGTATGTTTGTGTATGTGTAAGAGAGAGAGAGAGAGAGTGTGTGTGTGTGTGTGTGTGTGTGTGTGTGTGTGTGTGTGTGTGTGTGTGTGTGTGTGTGTGTGTGTGTGTGTGTGTGTGTGTGTGTGTGTGTGTGTGTGTGTGTGTGTGTGTGTGTGTGAGTGTGTGTGTGTGTGTGTGTATGTGTGTGTGTGTGTGTGTGTGTGTGTGTGTGTGTGTGTGTGTGTGTGTGTGTGTGTGTGTGTGTGTGTGTGTGAGAGAGTGTGTGTGTGTGTGTCTGAGTGTGTGAGTGTGTGTGAGTTTGGTGTGTTTTTGGTTGCTTTTGATGCTTTTTATGATGATATTCTTCCTGATTGCAGATTGATGACGTTGTGATGAAAGCTTGTCGCAAGCACATGAAGTCAGTATGTGGCACCTGCATGGACAACTATGATGGAGAGAACTATAAGGTGAGAGCATGTTTTTTTTTTTTTTTTTTCTATCATTATTATTATTATTTTTGATTTTTGTAGTATTATTATACTATAAAACTACCCTCCCTTTTAGGTTGACTGGTTTTGAGTTATCAAGTCTTCCTTTTTTTCCTTCTACTTTCCGTTTCTTTTCTTTATTTTCTTTTTTCATGTATCATTGTTAAGTACTGTTTAGTCAATATATCTTACACTTGAAGTGTAAGCCATTTTTATACACACAACATTGTAATATCGATTTACCCTGGATCATTATTATGCAATTTGTTATGCCATGTGAATCATGCTTTTTGTACCACCACACACATCTATTTTGAAATTTCACTTGCCAGAAGCCATGAAGCCAGGAGCAGGGTGTAATGTGTACTGTATCAAGACTGTAATCATGCATAGTGCATAATTTTATGCAGTTCAGGACAAAATGAAAGTTTAATGTACCTCTCTCATGTCTGGGTATGGCAAAAGAATATGTTGCTGTGAATTAAAAACTGAAAGAAAATACGGTCCATGAAATTTAAATGAAAATTAACCCAATCGTGCTGGGTGTCACATATATGAGACACCGGAAAAAATAAACATTGCCGGGCGTCCCGCCAGTGTGACGCTGTATCAGGGCTGCGCTCCGATGCAGCAGCAGCGCGCGGCCAGGCGGGTGGACAGACTCCGGGGAAGCTCTGCCCGCCGATTTTTGTAGCCGCCCGGAGTTTTTTATATTGGCTACAAAATGTACTCGGCGTGAGTGGGTTAAGGTGCTGGTGCTTATGTAGAGAACAAGAAAAAGTTTGTTTTCAATAGATCAAGATGAAACAAAAATTCTTTTATACATTATATACAGTGTTTCCATTCAGAACATTTGAAAATTAGACTGTTTTTATCCAGTGTTTCCTGATAATGCCTTTGCTTTATAAGTACATGGAACCAGAACAGTATAGTCTAGTGTTTCCAAGGTACATTTGATGACCAGTAAAAATTTGAATAATTGATGTCTATTTTTAAAGCATACTTTTTACATCATACTAGAATAATGCACACCTCTTCATCCTTTCCAGATTATTGTTGGAGATGCCATTAAATACATGAAGGACTACATAAAGGAAGGGAAACAGTTTGACTATGTGTTTGGAGACCTCACAGATGTGCCCATCTCTCCCACCCCCCGAGGGCAGCTATGGGACTTCCTGCGCACCATTCTTGGTCTGGGGATTCAGTGTGTCAGGCCAGGCACTGGGAAATATATGACACATGTTAGTGTGCTCTTCCTTTATTGTTGTTTCTTCATTTTGTTTTTATTTATGAATTATGATTTTATTTAGATGTATTATAATAGAACATCAGCCTTGTGATCATCACATTTACCAACAATTTTCAGGCTATTGGAATCCAGTGTTCAAGTGCTCTGAAAATGTTCGAGGAGCAGTTCGAAGCCCAAGACATCCCAGTGACTCTGACACGTACAAGCCATTACGTGCCATCCTTCATGGAGTACTGGTGCTTCTACCAAGCCACCCGCAAGGCAGCGTAGGGCAGGACACACATTCCTTAGGCTTGATTTTGTTACGGCTTTACAAAATGAAGTATCGTGTTGCAGCTCTCCCAAGATGAAGTATATACATAACTAAATCTGTCTATATATTATAAGCTGCTTATATATTGTTGAACATCTGAATTCAGTACAACTAAATAGATTTTTACCTAATATTTTTTAGACCTGTTTTTTCACCAAATGCTATTCAATTTATGCATTAGATATTTTTAGAAACCGCATTTTATTACTTTTTGTGTACAATGATATTCGTAAAACAGTTGTTACAAGGCCAGTTTATTGCAAAGCAATGTGATTAGTCTTTTTAAACCATAATTATCATTACTAGATTAACTATTGAAACTGATCACCCATTGATATTCATCAGTAGTATTCCAAAGACACTGGATGGTTGTTTTACATCTCGAGTAATACAATTACATGAGTCTACCTTTTTGTTGTATTTGATCTAGCCTAGAATATGATTTTCCTAATAAAAACGGAAATCAGGACTTTTGTTATCTATTTGATCTCCTTCAAAAGGCTTGCTTTGAAGATGCAAGTTTTTTTATTAATGGGTTAGAATTAAGCATTTCCAATGTTTCTGTTCATGAGACTTATGGAAATTATGGTCATGAGGTAAAATCTATGAATATAACTGGGAATCTCAATTGAGTTGACAAGTCATAACAGTTGTACTTGCAGTGAAGAACCATGGAAGACATAAAGTAAAGGAAATCCTGGCACCACTCAGTCACCAGGCACTCCTTCCCCTTTCATTTCCACTCTTCTGACATTAAGCAGGGCAAAATATCAATTCTAAAGGTGATAAAAGTTGGCAGAGCTCAGGTTAAGAGGAAATGGTACAAGGAAAAGTCATTTAAAACAATGTACAGTAAGTATCTCCTCAAAACAAGTAGCTCATTACAAAGTAATGATTAGGAAATATGAAATATAAAAGACCAGCTCAGAGAAACTGGCTAAAGAGATGAGGCCTGCCCTAAGTTAAGCAAGGTCAACACTATGCACAAAATCTCCAGTAGATAATGAGACACAAGGCCTACTAACCTGTTTCTAGATAGGGCTGATATCTCCTCATTATACAGTATTAGGAAATCTCTACACTGAACATGGTATATTGCCATACTAGATGAGGTAGAAGTAACTAAAGGAAACTTACAGGGACACATTACCTGTGCATCAATACAGAAGGGAAACCATTCACTCTACAAGCCAGAATACTTATGACATGTAACTCGCAACCCAAGAGTGCCACTAGTTAGGGCCACAGGCAAATTGAACAGACTGTGACCTTTGTGACAGCAGGACACAATTCCTAAATCAGAGCCGAGAGACTGGCATCCTAGAGGAGTAAATGATGATATAATTCATTAAAAAAAGAAGTAGCCTAAAGTAGTAGTAAAAATCATAAGCAGAGAAATCCCCACTGCCCTGGTGTGTACATTGCTAGTGAGAGAGTATGCAGAGGAACAAGAGTGAGTCGTGTATAAATCTCAACATTTAAAAATACACATCTAAAATACGAAAGAAGTGTATATTGCCTTGCAAGTAAGTAATGCTTTAGGTGCAGTTTGTTGTATCATCAGTAGACTATATTGAAAAGTATCACAGCTTCTTATCTTCCCTACTGTAATGTATCTTGTATTCTTCCAGACTTATCTGATTTTTAAAGATTTTTATTTTTAATTCCATTTGTTACAATGGATATTCTTTGCTGTGACATACTGTCTGTTTTATTTTGCTTCCAAATCTTCCCCTGTATGCAAGGAATAGTCGGGGTTACCATTCACTGGTAGCGCACAGGATAGAAAACAGGTCTGCAAGATTGCTAGACCAGCACGTTACCGCTACGCCACACAGCACACAGCTGGCCAGAATGAGCTCCAGACTATTAACCACTGCCAGCCAATTTTTATATAATTTGGATTACTTAAAGTACTCAAAATAGCTTAAAACATCATAGACAGCAATATGATTCTGAATACTAGAAAGTACTTACGTGAACATTCTGAATCTAGAACCAACTCGCATGTTGTTACACCATAGGTTTATGTACATGATAGTAGCACCTAAGGGATGAGATAATGCAGAACACATTACAAGAGAAAGTCAGCAATAATTATTATATTGAAAAAATAGAAAACAAAATCTAACTTCTCAGGAGATAATATTTTTGTTTGTTATTTATCTGAACTAAAGTTCGGTTTAATTCAAAAGCATGATTAGATTTGCAGGTATTTTACTCTAATCCGTGTTTTTTGCTCTTGATAATGCATGCCCACACACAAACCTTTCAGTTCTTGTCCTATTTTAAAGTGTTTGAGTAAATTTCAATTCAAATAATTGTTTTAATTTTCAAACAGAACTAGTTAACTTTTTTATGAAAGGTGAAAATATATTTACATAATTTGTATGCACTGTGAAGAATTGCCAGGTATCATACTTAAATAATGCTGTAAAATCAACATTTGAAATCAAACATCATGATTACCATATTAGAATTTACCATATACGCTTTAGTCTCTCTGTCTGTCTATCTATTCTTTCTCCATCTCCGGCAACTTCAAACATAATATCAATCACATGCTCACCAATGTGTATTAGAGTATACCATTACTGGTGCCTGTAATATCACCATTAATACAGATACACAGGCAAGTGTGTATGTATGTATAAAAGAAGAAACAGTTGCATCATATATACAAGCTAACACAAAGTAAAATAAAATCATAAATTAAAATGTAGACTTCTTTGTAGGAAATAAAACACAACAGCAGTAAGAAACACCCATTTCATGTTTATCATCCAGTGTTAGAAGTGAAATGAAGGTGAACTCTAACCATCACAGTATCTTCCTTTCTTACTGTGGTAGTTTCATTCCGTCTTTGCATATAAGGTGCTGCTTGTATTGTAGCATCTACATACTTTGTCTACATCCTTTTTCATGTCTCTTTTGTGAGCATATGTTCAAATATGTGTGACAAGGCAGAATTTCTCACCAGAACTGTTTGTTCAGTGTGAAATGATGTGCTGGGTAATTTTTCATGGAACTTTTAGGATCCTTAACATTGATTCTGGAAACTAGTAAAAAAAATATATATATATATTTTGTTTATCTTCCTTGTTTTATTATTAGTCAACTCATTTTCCTTAAAGTTTAAATATTCATTCAATCAATTCAATCAATTTTCATTTCTTAGGAGTATAAATAAAACATTGCTTTAAGAGAAAATAGTGTCCTTTATCTCAAATATTGACCTTTAAATCAGTCTTACATACAAGGTCCAGACATTGCTGTCCTAATAGATTCTCTCAGTTTTAGATATATAATATTTCTTTATTCTGTACATCACCTTTATGATATTAAATCTTGACAAAGCTTTATTTTTTGTTTGTTTTTACAATATAATTCAGATTCAGGCATATATATATCTTTTAGCAATTTTGAACATGAAGCTGCACTGTTACTGATATATTATTTCAAATGTTTACAATCCTTTTAACAAAAGCAGAGATCTGCAGATTTACTGCAAGCAGGTTTTGACCATAAGCTGAAGTTTTTTTTAGCTGCAGTTTGTAGTTTTTACCAAAAGCTGCATTTTCAAACCACACACAGGAGCCTTCTTAATCCTAGCAAAGGTTAATGTAACCAAAGACCCAATGATATGTCACAAAATATTAAGAAATTAGTATATCTTCATAATTCCACATTACACATTCCCTTATACTGATATCATACATATGAAACATAATGATAACAATATTAATAATAATAATAATGATAATCCTGGTGGTAATAAAATTTCTTCCAGAAGAGTTCAAAACCTAGAATAAACACGTTTGTAGTCGTCTCTCTCAAAATAACAATCACGAACAGCACCCACCCACAAGCACACTACAGTTCAAAAGTGTAATGTCCTTCCAAAGCTGTTACATACACCAACACAGAGAAAGGTGAATAAGCAATACATGATAAAAGGAAAAAAAAAATTACATTTATCTCAATCAAAATATATAACAATAATAATAAAGCAAGACTCTGAATTCTCTTTCCTGATCCTTTGCTTAACCAATATGATCTGAGATCCCAGCAGAGATCCCTAGGACAGAATGTGAGGACTTTCTCATTCCCGCTGAGGCAGAGGGGGACAAAAACCCTAACACTGAGAGGCGGAGAGAGTGAGAGAACACGGTAACAGATAAAGAGAGGAAAAAGCATTAAACAAAGATGACTAGCTAGGCAGGATGAATGCGTCGAAGCAACTACCTATCCAGTTAGCGCAAATGAAATAACAAATAAAGTAGCAATCGTAACAATAATTTAATAATATTTAAAAAATGTGAAAAATTTAAATAATCTTATATTTATCAATAAATCAAAGAGAAGAAATGACTACTTTTGCAAAATACAAAATGGATACTTTTAAGGTATCTTAGGGAAAACTGAATGGAAGAAACACAATTTTTCATCTGAGTACAGAATGCAGTTAGTTAAATAAGAGAAGAGAGAGGGAAAAAGCAAAGATATACTTAATGAATATTTATTAAAGGAAAAAAAAGTGTTCTAAGCAATTCTGAAATACTTCTTGAGTAAAAAAAAAAGAAAACCAATAGACAGAATGGAGATGCAAAGAAAAGAGTGTGATTACCAAATTGAGAAGAGAACAATATGACTCTTATGCAGTTTACAGTTGTTGCAATATGCACATAAGATAGTAATGCTAAAGAAGGAACAGTCACATCTGTGGCAGATACCCCTTCACTGTTCACTCAGCAAGTGGCATCACAACAAAGATAAAGGAATCGGAAACAAACACACACACGAAAAAAAAGGGAATATAAAAACAGCCCTGCCTCCAAGTTCTGTTAGTGAGGTGAGATGAAGTCTTCCTTAACAACACATCACTTAAAACTACATTCACTGGAGGGCATACGCAAAGAAAACCTTCTCCTGACAAACATACACACACAACCCCAGGGAAGTTATTTAGCCCAGCGGGAGCTGCGATGCGGTATCATCATTGAGGAAAACGAGCCAGTGATGTGAAAGTGACAACTAAGACTAGGCATGATAAAAAGGACCTGTGTCTTGCTGTTGCTGATGAAGACTCTTCAAATATTCTTCCGTCTATCATCACGTTGCTAGAATGGGAGAGTGGCATAAAAATTTCAAATTATTAAGCTATGATTCTATAATGCCACCTACAAGTTCATCATAACTGGACAAGTTATTTACAAAAAAGTTTTTTTTTATGCCCATTGTCTGACATTAATTGTTACTGTGTTACAATTATCTATATCATAACTACCTTGTTAATCTCAGGAATTGTTAATATTGTTAAATCTGTCACTATACTGCATTTAAGATAACATGTATCAGTACACTTAGTCTGATGTAAAGTAATTGTATTAAAATATAATGAAAATGGTATTAACCTGGTTACACAGCCTCACTCTTATTATGCTTACAGATGGAAATTTCCTACTTATCTTACAAATGTCATCTTCTTTAGTGCTGAAAATTTTCATCCACAATGATGTAAAGAAATATTGCTCAAACTCAAATTCCTCTAAGTTCCAAGTGTTGGTCTCAATTCATTATGATAATCTTCACACAGACACAGACACAGACACACACACATATATATACATACATACATTATTTATATATATATATATATATATATATATATATATATATATATATATATATATATATATATATATATATATATATATATATATATATGAAAGGTATCCATGTTGACAAATATAGAAAAGGTATGAATGAGAATGGATATCTTCACAATACAAGAGATGTATTTGACCGGTTTCGATTACGTCTTCATCAGAAATATATGTATTTCTGATGAAGAAGTAACAGAAACCGGTCAGATACATCTATTATATTGTGAAGATATCCATTCTCATTCATCGCTTTTCTACATACATATACATACACACACACACACACACACACACATATATATATATATATATATATATATATATATATATATATATATATATATATGTATATATGTATATGTATATATGTATATATGTACATGTATATATGTATATGTATATATTTATGAATATACATATACATATACATATATAAATAAGTATATATAATACATATATATATATGTATGTATATAATATATATATATATATATATATATATATATATATATATATATATATATATATATATATATATATATATATATATAAACACATATGTATGTATATGAACGCATGCTTGCACCCCCCCCCCCCCACACACACACGTATATGTATATTTTTGCATTATGTGTGTCTATATATATATATGTATAAATATATATGTATTTATACATATATATATATTTATATATGTATATATATATATATATGTATATATATATGTATATATATATATGTATATATATGTGTATATATATGTATATATATATATATATATATATATGTATATATATATTTATATATATATATATATATATATATATATATATATATATATATATATATATATATATATATGTATATATATATATATATATATATATATATATGTATATATATATATGTATATATATATGTATATATATATATATATATATATATATATATATATATATATATATATATATATATATATATATATATACATATATATAAAAACACATATATAAATATGTGTATATATGTATATATATATATAATATATATATATACATATATATAAAAACATATATATATATACACACACACACACACTTATTTATCCATTTTGCAGAGCAATAAATTAACAGCATATACTGGTATAAATACACATTATGTATTTATGATGTGACATATCATTCACTTCATTTCAATCAACTTCTTGTCAAATTTCTCTCTACATGTTAAGACAGATTTGAGTTTTTCAAAATGTAATTCATCACAGATGTTAAGCAATCACAAAGACCCAGGGGCACATAAAATGGACAATTCTCTGAAAAAAACAATGAAACTGCAAGAAAATTTACATACATAATATAAAGAAAATGAAGAAAAGGATTAATACCTGAAGATTTGGGAAGTACCTCTGGTTCTTTGAGGCTATAAAACTGCCTTCCACTTACAAGCCCATATAAAAAAATCCTTTTCGGTGTTCCCCATGCTTTTGCCATTATATTTCGGGGCGAGTGCCACTAGACACTGAAAATAGTTCTAAGACCTCTTCCCAAGTAATTGAGGTAATTGGTAATTTTCAGCATATGTACTCATACGTGAAGGATAATTTCAATGTCTCAAAATCCAGATGGTATTTACCAACTTTGATAACCTGGATGTTCAAAAGTGCATAGAATATTACTTCTCTCTGCCTCTGTGATGCATCAAACTTCTCAGCCAAGATTATATAGGCTCGACATGAAGTAAATCTCTTTAGTGATGAGAAGTGTAGTGCAAACTGACTTACATGCAAGCACACATCCCTTTACAGTCAAAGAGGAAACAGCAAGATTCATACGAGTGAAATGAAATCAGCCTTTCAGTCAACTTTTACGGTCCTCCATGAAAGCAACCTGAAGCAGGAGCAATAAAACATATGTTGAAAAGAGCATGACAATATGCCTCCCACTCTCTTAATAGTACATAGTAAATCCTCTTACTCTGTCTCTCAGTATCCCAAATCTTTCATCTAATCCACTACTGAATGAAAACCGGTTATTTCTATGTCCCTCACAATAATAAGTTTGGTCACCTACAAGATTTACTGTTGTGGGGACAAGCTATGAATTTCACAAGAGAACCACTAAAGTTAGACTAAGATTAATCCAAAGTCAATAAATCTTATCGTAACAACTGTGGTCCTGCATTATCCATTTCACTTCAAAGAAGGACAGGAAAAAAAAATCTTAACATGTTTGTAAGTGGAAAATGCTCATGGAAGCTCCCGTCACACTACTACTCCTTGCTATATCTTCAATACCAAGCTAATTGCAGTATAACTTGTATCACAATCTTTTATAACTTGGGTAAGCAAAATATAAAATTCTAATCCTTGATAACAAGCATAGTCTAGTTTAATATTTTCTGCAGTTCAACAACTGAGTAATCATTTTGATATTCAATGCAAGATGTTTAACAGACACTGATCTCTGGCATCTGTTATAACTTTTGTCTCAAGGAAATAATGGACCTGTTTCTTTTTTTATTTTTATCTTTTTTGCCAGCAATATGCTTTTCAATGAAGAAGAAAAAAAAAACAGGATTCCTTGACATCACATGATTGTCTTTTTAGCAAATCTTCAATGCATCTGCCTAGCATGCTATCATCAACAAAAATATCCTCTTCTAGATTCCCACAAACTCGGACCTGCCGCCTTAATTTACGTACAAACCTTTTGATCCATAATGCTGAGCTCTGAACCAAAAGGAAAGCCTCATGACTGGATTCCAATTCTGTTAACACTACAGAAACTATTCAACTGCATCATGATGATGACTCTCAACTGCATTCTTAAAAGACATTGAAGAATAATTAAATGAAAAAGCAGTAAAGTTACATCTCATAACAGCAAAGGTGCAGACAATACAAAGAACACCTAGGAGGCTTAGAGGAAGGAGGAGGAAAAAAGAGAAAGACAAAGAAAGAAAGAAAGAAAGAGAGTTCATCGTGCCAATACTGCCTCAGCTCCTTGTCCCTCAAAAGGCCTAAAGCATCAGTGTTGACAATGCCGACATCATAAGCTCTGCCAGTCTGCAACCCAGCACCGCCTGGTTAATGCAGAAGACATGCATCTACATACAATAGAAAGGCACTGATCCTCCAGGACAAGTGAGCTATGACAACTGACACGTAATGAAAATGAAATCAAACTCTCCTTTTTTTTCTTTCTTTCTTTCTTCTATTACTTTTTCTTTTTTCTTTTTCTCCTTAAAGCTAACCCCCTAGACTGCCAGCTAGTGCACACAACCAACACAGAGGTGCTCAAAACTACACTGCAGTGCTCAAACAATTCCCCCCCAATGTACGAGCAAGTGCCCGCAAAAATTGTGAATCAACACATACACAACAATACACGACAGCATCCACACCATCCATGCTAGTATCTTGGTCTTCACATTAGACATGTAACACTATACATCTTACTAAGGTGCTTGTTAAAGCCAAAACAATTCCAGCTGCTGGAAATCTCAACATTAATAAAAAATACAAATCATTTTTTGGGTGCTAGTGAAAGCAAATTATGTGCAATGTTATAATACTAGCCACTTTGTATTTACAGGAAAGATGTGAACAAGAACAAGAATAATAAAAATAAAAAAGAGAAGCCTATGCCAGTACAATAATATATGCTTAGGAAGATATTTCTCCCAGTTTCACTGGATGATTGAAGTACAGAAAACTCTTACTTCATGACTGGGGAAAATATGAATAAAGAAAGAAAGAAAATGAAAAAGACTAGATAACTTCTCTGAATGTCTTTAAATTACAATGAAAGCCTATATAGTCAGCTGATTAATGATTTACAATATATCTGTAAAACGCAGGCATTACAATGTTTACAGATTTGCACTGGTTCAGTGCACTAATGTAAAGTATGCCAGTCTGATGCTTCAAGTCTTAGCATTTACAATGAAATATACACAACAGATACTCCTAGATCTATGAAAAGCTTCAACATCATTCACATAATTCATTCCTTTTGGTTTCTCTCTCAAAATTTGTAGAGCAACATTTCCCTCTCAGGTCGGGATTGTGCTTGTCACTGTCACGAGAATAAAATATTTACACTATTACTCACTACAATTAAAAAATGGATACAAGGGGGGAAGGGGTTAGAAGGAGAGTTCCATACTTTCTTTAAAGCTAACAACAGGGATCCTGCGCAAAAAGGTACACACCTGTAGTAAAGCTATGTGGAAGTAGAGGCAATCTAATCTTACAAATGACCCCAATTATTGATGCATTCTCAGAGCTGGCATCAATCCAAGGCATCTTATCCTTCACCCTATGCTAAGTCTCCGAGGGACCAAGGACTAACTCCACATCAAGTAAAACTCTTTAATAGGAAGTGGAATGTACAGGCACTTTAGCCCAAGAAATTGGCCTGAAGGAGAATTTGTCAGGAATTGATGTATGGGGATCCAAGATAGAATTTTGTTTGTTAGCTTGAGAGTGAATGACTTTTTTTTTTTTTTAACTAGATAATCATCATAGGAAAAATCTGCAATCATTGTTATAATTTCACCGATGATGGATGTTTGAAATTTGCAAGCTTGCAAATCTATTCCTTATTTTCTCTTGCAGTCTACTGAAAGATAAAATTTTTAACCATACAATTCTAAACAAGACTCAAAGTTCTATTTTACTGTGATATGTCAAATTTACAGAAACTGACAAAACATCAAATCAACCATTAGATTATTGTAAAAGTTCATATGAATCTAAATTGCCCTACGAATGTCTGTGAATAGAAGACATAGACTAAAAAATCATGACATCTCGTAACTGGCTTACCGGTACAAAATTATAGACTTTTGTGTGTGAATATACGCAGAAAGGTGAATATTGGCAGTGTTATAAATAGCCTAATGTGAAAAGAGATTAGGCTGGAAAGTTACCATGAGGATTAGAAGTAAGGTTCCACATGATCATTAGGTAAGATGATAGTTAAGGCTTAGGGAAATCTGAGGTACGAAATGAAACCAGCTCCCTTGGATGCTAGCGACCAGTCCTGATATCCAAAGTCTTGACAGCCAGCTTAGAGAGTAGCAATTAGCCTTAACGGCATCTGGTTAATTAGGGGTCTGGACAGCTAGTCGTACCATTAAAATTTGGAATGCTTATTATCTAGGCATAGTTTATTCTGAAGATAATCCATTGGTGATAAGTTGCAAATATTACCAGATGCTGGGTAAGGCCTCATCTTGCTACAAGTCCATGTCCTGATTGCCAGGACATCTCGCAAGCCTGACAGAGAGCTGGACAATCGTCCAAGCATAGAGTGGCGCCAACTAATCTACATCCATCCTCACCAGACTTTACTGAAAATTTTGTCTTTTCTTATTATGTTAATACCTTCAGTAACCTGACATCTTGATAAAAAAGGAGTCTTGACTTTTAGAAATCTTGATTGAGTCAATAAAGATAGACATATGGAGCATATGAATGCCTGACATAACTCAAAAAGATGCCAAGATTACACATACCTCCCATACAGTTCTCATTATTATGTAAATTATCATGCTTTATAAACACCTCCAGAGACATTAGAAGATGCTGTTATTGCAACACTTTCCAAGAAAGCTGAAATCTGTAACAAATGACATGCTGTATCCTGCAGGATGCAAGATCAATCAAAGCAGTTCCTCCTAGCGACCCAAGTTACCATGCAGTATAACAGTGACAGAGAGCCTGAACCCTAGTGTTATTCTCCGAGATTCTACAGCTTTCTCGAGCATACATTACTGCGAATGTGGAAAAGTCCAACATGATCATTCTTCAATCATTATGCTGCATTTCAAACAATCAGATCTCTAGTATTGATACATTCTCAATGAATAGATTCAAAATCAAGGAGAAAAACAAAAGTTCAAATGCCCATGATTATTCACATGTTCTAAACTCAAGCAGTGGTGGGACAAAGTTGTAGGTATTCATATAAATAAATTTCAACAAGAAAAAATAAATAAATACTACCTGAACATGGCCTTTTGATTCATTCAGTCCACCAGGTATGTTCCCCAGATCTATAATCACACAGACTGACTACAGTGCCCTTCTACTTCCAGGAACAAGGAGACAAACAAAAAGAAAAGAATATGTAAGGAGACACCATAGCTAAGTGTTCAAAAGAAGAAATGGGCACTAACAAAAATCATTTTAAAGGAAGTTAGTGGTTAGTTGTTAAGTTAAGGAACCGATACCCTCCCTATATAGCACCCATCTAGGACAGATAATTTTTCCTTTTCTTTATAATGGACAAAAGACCTTCATCAAAATTGGCTAAAAAAAAAAGATTGCATTATTTCATGAAATACACATTCAGATATCCTTTTTAGGACACAAATACATACGCTAATATTAACACAATAAGGAGGCCTGCTGAAGGAAAAGTAGTTTTTTTCTGCAATAATAGTAGCAAGATGAAAGAGATACAAAAAGAGTAGAGAGAAAAAAAAGAGAGAAATAAAGGGTGAAGAAGTGACATGTACTTGCCAGTTCTTGAAAAATTCAATTACTGATTGATCAATGAATATAAAACTGACAACTGCTCAATGCTTAAAACAGAAAGATTTTGGGATCTTTATATCTTGTTTCTTGTTTGTCATCTGTTGCTTTCCTGTAACAGCTAAGAGTATTTAGTTGTAAAATTTGATTCTTACTGATTCTATAAAAGCTGAACTTTCTGTATTACATTACATAAATTTTTGCTCTTTTAAAGTCAATGACTAAATTCTTCCTCCCAAATAGTTTTTGTTCCCTTTACAAAAGGGAAATGCACACAGGTAATCCGTTAAATGCCAAATTTAAACAAAAGTAAAAATTGCAAATCCCAAACATTTTCGCCAATTTTTGAGACACTTTTGGGAGACTGGGATAATTCACAACCCTGCCATATGATATGCAACATTTTGGAAGTCTTGGAGAGGCTGTCATTAAGGTATGCAAATGTATAAGCCAACCGTACACAGCAGACTAAACTGGCAAGCTTTAAGCCTTTTGAGAGAAATAGTCTAAGCTCTTTAACTGTTGCTCTTATGAGTGAAAAATGCTCTCTTGTCATTTAGATAAGCATGATGAGAAGCCAACATGCTATTACTTATGAATCAAAACAATTCACATTAAAATCACATCAAAGCTTATGAGTTAAGAACTCCCATTGCAAAATCTTTGCTTTCTCTGCCACTGTGAAGAAGTAAAAAAAAAGAGAGAATAAAGAAATGAAAAAAAAGAAAAGAGGGAAAAAAGAATGACCCTTCCAGCACATGCTAAATATATATTTTTTCTAACATTAACTTCCTACCATAAATTATGCTGACAAGTTCTTACTAATACCTTTGTTATCACATTGAGCAAAGTGCATTTCCAATCACTCCTGACCAGATTAAAAAAATAATTTGGAGGATTCCTTTCGAAGCTGCAATACCCAGAAATGATTATTCTAAAAATAAGATGAGAAGAAAGAAAGAAAAAAAAGACTACAATTAACTCTGGTTATGGAGCTAGCTATAGCACCCACAAACCAACAACAATTACCAAAATATAACAGAAATATAACCATACCCTAGAATTACATCAGTACAACTTTTCAAAAATTCAAACCAGAAAACAATAACAAACAAAACAAAGAAGAATTCTCACAAGCAGCCCAGCTCTCCCAAAGCAAGTGCCTGTTCCTTTCCTACTGCCATCCAGGACTCAACTCGACATTAAATTTGGGTGTGGCTGCATTATGCTTTAAAGCTTGAAAGGGCAAGAACAATTAACTGTAAACACCTATGACAGTGGAAACAGATGTATATCTGATACATTATGGCTACAACAGGTCCTCAGCCATTGTATGATCTTATAAACATAATGAAATAATAGTATAATACTGCATATTGATATCAAAAATTTCTTCAATTAATATATAATATATTTCAGCAGTTATGAAACAAAAGAGCTGAAAAAAATCATAATAAAATATGATAAAAATAAATTTAGTTACAATGACCCACAAAAAGCTTACATAACCTGAAAATCCTATTGCATTATGACACCTTGCCAGTTGATTCTGACAAAGGAATGGCCCAAAAGCACAAGTTAATTAGACCTGCTTATCAACTTTATCATTCTGAGCTGAAAAGGATTTCCAAACACACCATAAGCAACAAGAATTCTGTCTGATCAACAAGTGGTATACTTGGACGAAAAAGTCTAGCTCTACGTGGAACATCCTGAAGCTTAGACTGTGAACTTTTGACATGGGCTCAAGTACAATGCCCATACAATGCAAGGACGTCCTGTGTCCTCCTTTACAATTCTAACATTAACAGCTTACCCAATGTGAAGACAATGTTAGTAAAGTTAACTCAAAAGCTAAAAATAATCACGCTAGGAAAAAAAGGAGATAAAAAAAAAAGATAATTTTTACAACATAATACACTGGAGATAAGAAACAAACACAGAGCAGACTCACACAGTTATTAGAGAACATTCCATATAACATTATAAAAAAGGGCTATTATGAGAACAGGTAAAAACAGTAGCCCTATTTTTTTGCTTAGTTTTGTTTGCTTTTTACCACCTCAAAATACAGCTTTTAGTTTGGTTTACTTGATATGACGCCATATACTTCATATATATCAGTTCAACCAAGAAATAAATTCCACACACGCACACAAAAATAACTCCCCATCTTTTCCAACATCACAATTCGGAAATCATCTTCAGTTTATAATGCAAAGTACAATACTGAAAACATCGCTTGATCCCAAAATACAAATAACAACTATGTATGCATACAGTTTCCATTGCAGAAAACAAATAGGCAAGGCTCTCAACAACAGCATTTTGATTGTATTAGAAAACAATATGAATCTCCCTTTTGAAAAAGCATTTTTTTTTTTTTTTTTTTTAAGAAGTAAGATTGAAGTGTCTTCCTCTTTTTCTTTTTCTTTTTCATTATTTTGATAAAAATCTAAAAATAAAAAAACAGCTAGAATAATAATTTGTGTCTGTGTATGAACTTGACTGAGGCAGAAAAAAAGAAAAGAGGAAAACAAAGAGTGAATGAATAAGAGAAAGAGAGGAAAAGAGAATGAGGAAGGTTAAAAAAAAGTGGAAGAGAAAAACAAAGAAAGAGGAAGAGACAACAAAGAAGAAAGAAGAAGAGACAACAAAGAAGAGAGGAAGACAATAACAAATAAAGAAAGAAAGAAAAAGAAAGAGAGAAAAAACAAAAAAAGAGGGAGAGAGAGAGAGGGAATGACTGTATGTGGGTCTCGAGCAAGTGTGTACATGAAAAAGAAAAGTTAATGTGCCGGAGGGGTTAGGCAGCATTGTGTTTGTGGTGATGTCTACAGTCCCCTTTCCTTATCTACAAAGATTTTTACCAGTAAACTTCCACAACATTGCTGCTGTAGACTTTTTAACCAGATTTCCAGCACTATAGAAATAAATTAAAAAGACAAAATGAAAAAAAAGGGGGGGGGGGAAATCCCAATATTAATAAACATTAATGCACAGCAATATACATATTCCAATAACAACAGAAGCATAGTCAACAATTGTCTATAAATATGCTTCCCATCTAAAGCATAAACAAAAGCATGCCACATGCAGCTCATATATACCATAACACAGCTGTAAATGCCACATGCATGGAAAAAAAAAAAAAAAAAAAAAAAAAAAAAAAAGTCTTTTTCTTCCAGGCACCAAGAAATATTTTGTACCTTCGCTCCTCCGGGATATGTGACCCCTAGACTTGCTGCAATAGCTAACTCATGCTAGGAATATCTCTTTGTGCTCGAAATAAACTTCTGCTAGGGAACAATTTGGGTTGGTGGGTGGGAGGAAGGAATGGCAAAAACCACAAGCAGTATTGAGAGTCAAGAGAAATGTAAAAAAAAGATTGGTAAAGGGGGAGGGAAGAGGAAGGAGGAGGATTAGGGACCAACAACTTCCCCAACAGGTTCATGATCCTGAGTTGAGCTATCAATAACAAGAAGAAGGGACTGAACGGGTGAGAGGAAGGTCTGTATCGCTGCGTCTTCGACGTCTGCGGTCCACTAGAATCAACGTGACATATGAACCCCATTGTGCTAACCAGCCCTTAACACACAAAAATAATCCTATATACTTTTCATCTAACAACTATGTAAATAATAATTCATTTATATGTGTGAGTCTGATGTAACTAAATGTGAACATGTCTCTATATTACAAGTGTGTATATACAGAACAGTGCATAACATTTACATATAAAAAAGAAAGAAAGAAAGAAGGGAAAGAAAAGAAACTAGTTCACTAATCCTTATACTATGAAACAAAAAATAAACCACATGGAGGCTGTTTAATCTCTCATTTCCTATTCCAAGACTCATGACTTAGTTTCTTATTTTCAGTATTCACTTTGATCAAAGAATGAGAAACGAGGAAAGGAGTAGAAGGTTCGCCCCTTCACGGCATCTTTCGTCTTGGGGATAATGTAATATTCTTGGTCTTAGCACTCTCATTAATAAAATCACTTTTACTAAACTTTTACCTCTTTTACCTTTGAATAAATGGCCAACCTTAAAATAAAATTGGATTACTAGGCATTGACCATTCTTAACTTGCGCACCAGTTGATTTTAGTTCCTTTGGCTGCGGCAACACTCTTGAGGTCAGCCTGGCCCTTGGAAGTTTTCAGCTGTGACCGTGGCTCGGGCTGGAGGGCGGCAGCTGCTCCGGGCTCAATCTGGGCGGATGGTCTTCCTGGTGAAGAGGAAGGGGGGGCTTTCCCTCCTTTGCTTGCACTTGCTTGACTTGTGCTGGCTTGGGTTGCCCCAGCTTGGCTTGACAAGCTTCTCGTGTTTGGTTGGGGAGGATTGGATTGGTCAAGGGCTTCAGCTTTGCTACTAGCATCAGATGGCCCTGTGACTGATGGTCGTGTCCAGGTCTTTTGGTCCAGCTTACGTCAGGAGAGGGACTGTTGGTGAACCTTGGCTGACAGGAAGGTGTGCAGGATGAACACGAATGGCTTGGGGTTGGTTTTTAGGTCCAGCTCCTGGAAGTGGTAAAATACCATCAAATTCTTTGAACAATAAAGTAGTTCAGTTCACACTGTCTACACTTTTCAAATATACTGATCTCAAGCCTCCTGTAACATACTTGGTGTCTTAACTACATCACATGTACACTAATGAAGGATTCGTGCTTAAAAGCGAGATCGCAGAAAAAGTTTAGTCTAGGCTTCTTTACTTGCTAACTTGTTATGTTTTCTCAGAATATAAACAAATAAATCTTCCCTGATGTCTATGATTTTGATTAACCCAGGGGTGACAGATGTTGTCATATCATGTCTTGGTGAATAACCACAAACAATAGTTGATGCCTCCTCATGTCATGAGTCTATATTCTGATTGCCAGGATGAGACCTTGCACATGATACTGCCAGCTGGCTAACTGCTCAGACATGGAGCAGCACACTAATGAACACCTATCTATGGCCATATTTACACAACTTATCTATCCACTGTTATTGGATTAAGAAAAGAGAAAAGAAAAGAAAAGAAAAGAAAAAAAAATACTAACAATATGTCTCAACAAATAGCCATCATCATCATCAATAGCATATCATCACTTTTTACTACTGTCACTTCACATAAACAAAAATGTTGAAAAAATTCATGTGTGGGAAACCGGTATCCATATCTACTCATATATTAGGACAAAAAATAGAATTCCTGCAATCATAATCCTTCACAGGAGGGTAATGTATAAAAATGTGTGAAATGACTTCAACCTCATTACTAAATCACAATATTCATCTTTGAAATTAGCAATACTGTAAGGCATTCATAAAGAGCTACTAGCACTGAAGATGTCACATTCTTTCTTTTCTGTATACTCCAAGATACTTACAACTTCCATGTCCCCGTCAAAGCGCAACCAGATGAGTCTCGCTCCATCGTCTGAGCTCATGACTAGTTTGTGGAAGGGCTGCGTCCATAGAACACGTCCTCGCCCACCTGCTGCATCATGGGTTGAGAGCAGCGTGAAGCCGTCCTCATGATGTAGGACTAGCTTGGCTTCGACTCCCCTCCACTCACAATCTGAGCAGATGTGTAGCCCTCAATTTTGTTATACTAAGGTGATAATTGAAAGGTGAAGTACAATGGAAGGAGTATGATCTTAAGCCATATTAAGTGCTGGTACTTCATTCAATAATGGTAATGTTATGCTATGCCTCCAGATTAAGTCGAAGGTCTAATGTTTCCTCTGTTAGGATTATCAAGATCAGGATGATTTTTCGCAAACAAGAAAATATCTTTAAAATACTGAACTTCTCGAAAATCAAAGCAACAGCATGTCCTTTTATATACCCTTAATAAAGAGAGACTATGAAATACTGACTAAGGCTACTTACAGCAAGCAACTTCCTTCTGTCTTTGCACAGCATTGTGTGCTCCCTGGACTAGCACCTTAACCCAAGTGGCCAGGTCGCGCTGCGTATCATGCCGAAAGACACTTGTGCACACGCCCTCCTGGGTGCCACACCGCATAGTCATCGTGATGGGCTCACTGCCTCCCAGAGATCCTTTATGTGTCGAGTTGACAATTCTGGATTGGTGTGCAATGCAATGAGGAACAAGTTCAAGCCTTGTTTAAACATCACTGATCAAAAGGTTTCATATAAGACAGAACACAAACCATAGCAACAAAAGTATTCTATAATCAATTTCTATATTCTTTATTTCTGTTACTTCTGGCCTTTATCTTAAAACAACTGCTTGCTTCATTATTTCTAATTATTAGTTCTATCATCTCCATAAGGTTGTTTATAAATCATTTATAAGCAGATTGAGCAGGAAATATATGCATAATTAATTTCTGAATGTTTTTCCAATTACATGAACTGAACAAAAGCTTGTACAATTCACACCAAGAGTAAAATCAAGAGGATGAAAAATAATAACAGACAGTGCTAACATATCCCATAATCAAATTTCTCTTCTATCCTTTTCATATAAGGAACATTATTTTAAAAGAACAAACAATAATACATTATAAAAAAAAGGTAGAAAAAGAAACGACATATCACCTAGTTGCGAGAAGCGGGTAAAAAACAAGGGGGTTTGCCCAAGCTTCTTTTGTCCAGGGAACTTCCTGAAAGAGGATCATATCGTGGTCTGTGACAGCACAGAACTGAGGTTCCCACTCCTCTTTGCCCTGGAAATGAGAATTTCATGTCAGAGAAGCTTTGCGAGAGAGAGAGAGAAGAGAAGAGAAGAGAAAAGAGAGAGAGAGAGAGAGAGAGAGAGAGAGAGAGAGAGAGAGAGAGAGAGAGAGAGAGAGAGAGAGAGAGAGAGAGGGAGAGAGAGAGAGAGAGGTAAGAGAAAGAGAGAGAGAAAGGGAGAGGGAGAAAGAGAGAGAGAAAGGGAGAGAGAAAGGGAGAGGGAGAAAGGGAGAGAGAAAGGGAGAGGGAGAAAGGGAGAGAGAAAGGGAGAGAGAAAGGGAGAGGGAGAAAGGGAGAGAGAGAAAGGGAGAGAGAAAGGGGGGGGGAGGGGAGGGAGAGGAGAGGAGGGAGAGGAGGGAGAGGTGAGAGAGAGAGAGAGAGAGAGAGAGAGAGAGAGAGAGAGAGAGAGAGAGAGAGAGAGAGAGAGAGAGAGAGAGAGAGAGAGAGAGAGAGAGAGAGAGAGAGAGAGAGAGAGAGAGAGGGAGGAGAGAGAGGGAGAGAGGGAGAGAGGGAGAGAGGGAGAGAGGGAGAGAGGGAGAGAGGGAGAGAGGGAGAGAGAGAGAGAGAGAGAGAGAGAGAGAGAGAGAGAGAGAGAGAGAGAGAGAGAGAGAGAGAGAGAGAGAGAGAGAGAGAGAGAGAGAGAGAGAGAGAGAGAGAGAGAGAGAGAGAGAGAGAGAAGGGGGGGGGTGCTGAGAGACAGGGACTAAAAGGCAAGGACACAGACAAAACAAAATAAATTGTTTGATCACAATATTGTTAATAACAAAAGACAACTCCAAGCAAACATGGCTTACTATAGGATAAAGACAATCTGGAACCAGAGAGTATCACTCTTCTACCAT
>NC_091586.1:4629095-4634095 GCF_042767895.1 Penaeus vannamei
TACCACATATGAGTATTTGTGACAGCCTGGCCTAAAAGCCACACACCCAGGAGAGTCACCATTCAAGTAAGCCTAATCTCTAGATTTTGGTCCATGTGCTGGAGCCAGGCACCCCAATCCAACCAGTTAATTCATGTAAATGGAGTGAGCCTTAACTAATATCTCTTTAACTGACTTAATTCCCTATACTGGACATTATATAAAAAATTAAAAGCAGACTAGTAAGAATTTGCTATCAATGGAAGTAACAGTCAAAATATTTCTCGATATTCAGGAAAAAAAGTCAAAACTAATAAACTACAGTCTAGCTATCCTCCACTCATTAACAGTGCCTAAATATGATAAGAAATGGTAAATTGCTTGAGTAAAATTCAATTCCTGTTTAATTAAATAATAGGCCTTTATAGTACTGTTTCACACATTACTAAAGAAAAGAAAGAAAGAAAGAAAGAATAAAACAAAAAAACAACAGATTTACTGTGGTCCATATGGCTATAGAAATGTTAAGCAGAAAAATTACGCTAGACACAATAAACTTATCCATGACACAAACCATCTTCCCACCATATAAGTAGTATGAAACTCAAAATGAAGTTTAAAACCTTAGCTCCCCTCTATAGAACCTGCAACTTAATGTATTGCATGCAACAGTAATATAAAACCTAGTACATCAATCCAACATGTACAGGTATGATAATATTCTGCTTCTTCATACATAACTGGTCTTATCCAGTACAAAGTCCAGAATCCTGAAGCACTAATGTGTATAGCTGTGTTGATTTACTTATGCTACTTGCACAATCTTCCTTATGCAGTATCAGGAGAGTTAGAATAAAACATTGATCTCTTTATAAAATATGCGTAATCTGCAATTTCCAACTTCAACATTACCTAATCAGGACTGTGACACTGTTGCATCATTAACAGAGGGGTTGCAAGACTTACAAAACAGCCAGCCACAAGAGACTTAAATGGATATAACAATAGGCCATATTTTTTTCAGATAAAAATTCTAATAAGTTTTGCTACTTCTGCCATCATCATCATCATTGTCTCTTCCTCTTTCTACTACTCTTCTCTTCCTCTCCCTTTCCACTCCTCACTTCTCTCCACTCCTCTCCTCCCTCTTCTCTCCTCTCTACTTCAAGAGGCAGGAAAACAAGACTGCACCATTGGCTCAGGCAGGGGAGTAAACGAATGGGGGTGACATCATGGGTGTGGCTGAAGGAAACTTGCCAAACAGTACCAGATATATTAGTGGACACTACATGTCTTATTCCTAATGAGGAGGCAGTAGGAAAAACCCAACTAATTTTTGATGGGGGTTGCACAATCATGGCAAATGATATTGGTTGCATATTGTGCAAATAACCAGAATTATGGTAATCTCTGGATGATGTGATGCCATCAAAAATCTTCCCTCCAGGTGAATTGAACCTCATGTAATATTACCATCTTGCTTCAAAAATATTTTAAACTATCGGCTGCATCTTTTATGTAATAATAATTAATAAGTAATAATATGAGGTTTGGGGCCAATGCTCTTGTCAGTTTAGTCAAACTGAGCTAAATCAATTCTGCATGCAAGGAATGGCTGGGGTTATGAATCACAGGAAATTCACAATTTGAAATTCATTCAAGAAGAGTGTTAACAGAGTATATTACCACTGCACTACAAAGAATCAGTCCCATTCACCAGGATCATGGATCCCTCTTGTACAAGCCGTCAAAAATGAGCTGGATATCTTTTTTTCTAATCATCTTTGCTATGAATGAGAGGTATTTAGTGTCAACTAGTACTGACAGGCCATTTTTTTTCTCCAGCCACACCCACCATACCCTCCCCATAATCCTAACCCCAGACACAAGCCAAACACCACTGCCATTGTGGCTGGACCAAGGTACAATTAATGGAGGAAAAGGAAAGCCAGATCTGGCCAAATCCTACTATTTTTTCAAGGAAAGGGATGATACATAATCTATGGTCTTTTTAGAAGTCTGTTATATATCACTATGCAATTTTAATAACACAAAAAGCCTGGTAGGATATATTTGTAAAGTAGCTAACCAATACAGGAGGTGTGCTGGCAGGAGTTGACTCTGGGACCAGGACTGTGTCTGATTAGAGGAACCAGGGACTGTATGGCATATTCCATTCATCCAAACCTCCTGTAATTTCCCATACTCCATTTTCACTCAGCAAGATAAAATGTTACGTACATATAATAGTCACCTTCTGGTTTCTTGATAATATTTTTACTTATATTCACATAAATATGTTTTGTTGTTTTAAAGGATAAGTGTATCATTTATCTTTTTATATTAGGGTAATTGTACTAACTTTTTTTTCAACTTTGACACTCTGCAATATGTATTTGATATATTACAATGAAAAATACATATCCTAGTGCATCATATGAATTAATTGCAGTTCTGATGGCTGAGGTATATTGGCAGCACTCCAATCCAGACATTTCAAAGTATATGCAACACATACCCTACAGTTATTAAAGCTATTAAAGTTCAACACTTTCAGTGATCTTAATACAGTAATCAAGAAGATATCAATTTTTTTTGCCACTCCTATAAATAGCCTTAACAGTATTTCTAAATTATTATTCATGAATAAACAAAATATATAGTTAGGAAAATTACATGCCTCTAAAAAATGAACAGCTAACTGGGACCTACCTTAAAGATTTTGGAAATGAGGATGGGCATCTTGTTCTCACGTCCACCCTTAATAGATATTCCGAGGCCATTGTTGTCTGACTTGCATATTTGAACAACCCGCTTCTGGCTGGCTATTGGCTCAGGGACGTCACTGGGGCCTCCTTCCCCATCTGAACCTTGCAGGTTGAGGTCGTCGAGGTCCGTGAGTGTGACAAAGAGCAGGTCGCCCTCGAGTGTGAGGCGAGCCTGGTGCCATGTACCCCCCACCAACACCTCCGCGTTACCCACCTTCTCTCCCATACTTGTTCAGACGTCACATCACCTGCAGAGGACAGTGGTATGCGTTTCAACTGCATGCATTTCAACTGTCAGCTATAGCCTGATTATACAGTAGATCAGTAAAGAATTAAAAATATACAGTCTAAAAGACTGGCTGCATAATCTACTTCCTCTGGATCCATTTGTTAAGAACAATATTAATATATGTCTCCTCTTATGGCTACACAGAATGGACACTTTATCTCTTTCTTTGTCTGGCCTATTTCAATATCAGCATGTACTTTCAGCATTCTTTAATTTGTAATCAATTCACTTCATCACATAATCCCTTTGCACCAAGTTTTCACTGTACTTGAAATTTTGTGTTTTTGGTCTTAGCATTTGAGGAAGATCCGTTCACAAAATACATATAAAAATAAAATATCATTTAAGAAAATTACAGGTCAATCTATCCTTCAAGCAGTTTAATAACCTTTTAGAAATCTCTAAGAATGACAATATTTGAAAATAACATTTGGTATGAAAGAATGATAAAAAAATCTTATTCAGGATTTGACTGAATCAAAATAATCAACAAAAGATTAACATGTTTATCACCTCAACACTAGCTACACTGAAAGAGGTAATAAGGTAGAGCTATTAGAGGTAGTTTTAGCATAAAGATGCTGAAGAATACAGATATACTATTTTCTAGTTATCTACCTGTATGAATTATAATTACTTCTGTAACTCTTGATTTATCTTCATATAGGCTGATTGCATTTAATAACCATAATAATACAATCTTTGGTGATGATACTTTTCAAAATATTGGATACCAAAAAGTAAACTTTCATCTGATGATTAGTACTTATCTATTCCACTGCACTAGAAAGCATATCCTTTAAATGCACATAACCATTTCTAATATCACATGGTAACATCTGTCATACTGGACACAATGTATATCACAACTTGGAGAAACAAACAAATAACCATTACACACATTACACATATCCTTTGTGTGTCACATAAACACAGAAACTAAACTTCTCACCATTAAAGCACAAAAATTGTTCCACCCACTGACAACTGGCACAATTTCCTTGCCCTCGCCCATGACAAGACACAAAAAGATTAAAATCCTTCCCAGCGTGTGTCAGGGAAGTTTAAGGAAGGGAAGCGATTACCAGACCGAAATGTCAACGCGAATGAGAATGAATGAAGAAGCACTGGGATAAAATTTCTCTCTCGAACTTGTAAGTTCTCTCGTGTCTCGGGTCTAAAGATTATGGAAAGGGCTTCGCTCACTTCATATTTCTTTCCCTACGATACTCAGTGTCTGTCCGACTCGGTATCAACACCCCACTAGCCGACCGGATACGCCAATTTAAGCCAATTCTCAGCCAATTTCCCAATTTAAAGGCCAATTCCACTCAACTCGGCCGAGGGAAGAGGAGCAGTTGAGTGTCGCCGATTCTCTCCTTTTCTTCTTTATCTCCCTTCTCTCTGCGCTCTTCCTTATCTCCCTCTCTCTCTCTCCCTTCACTCTCTTCCCCACTTACACCCTGGGCGGCACTCTTAAAACCACCAAAGGGACGTAAAATGAGACAGCCTTGGCCACTCACTCACTCTCGGATTTTCCTTTTTACTGAAGCAATAACAAAGTTGCGTTCGAGTTTGGCAACATTTTATTTGTTTGCATTTTGGATCATATTTCGACGATCCAAGAAGAATTCTGAATCTTTGTGCCTCTCCATATAGTATGAATAGTATTTCATAGTAACTCTCTCCCGCCAAGGAGATTACACGGACTGAGTATTAATAAGTATATATAATAAAGTTTGCAGTATCTAACATCTCTTGAAGTGTCTGCGTTCGAACATGTATATTTACGACTTCCGTTCTTTTCGTTTTCGCGATCATACGAATAATCAAGAGAATCATACATTATATTACAATCTACGTTATGTAATTTAGTCAGTCAGTTCATGGAATTATTTAAGATGTAGCCTTTTATACTATTATATTCGTGATAAGCGTGTGAAGTCAAGAGAATAATGTTGAAC
>NC_091586.1:4639095-4644095 GCF_042767895.1 Penaeus vannamei
ATCGAGATTGAATCTTTGGGGAACAGATACCGAATGAAAGAGGAGTGAAAGAGGGAATAAAGAGGTGAATGGAAGAACAGATGGATGAAAAAATACGTAGATGTTGAAAGATATTTTATATTCAGTATATCGAGATTGAATCTTTGGGGAACAGATACCGAATGAAAGAGGAGTGAAAGAGGGAATAAAGAGGTGAATGGAAGGACAGATGGATGAAATAATACGAAGAGGAGGTGAAAGTTCAGTCATATTCTGTAAATTTATATTCAAGTACATCGAGATTGAATCTTTGGGGAACAGATACCGAATGAAAGAGGAGTGAAAGAGGGAATAAAGAGGTAAATGGAAGAACAGATGGATGAAATAATACGCAATGTTGAAAGATATTTTTTATTCAAGTACATCGAGATTGAATCTTTGGGGAACAGATACCGAATGAAAGAGGAGTGAAAGAGGGAATAAAGAGGTAAATGGAAGAACAGATGGAGGAAATAATATGTAGAGAAGGGGGAAAGTTCAATCATATTCTGTAAATTTATATTCAAGTACATCGAGATTGAATCTTTGGGGAACAGATACCGAATGAAAGAGGAGTGAAAGAGGGAATAAAGAGGTGAATGGAAGGACAGATGGATGAAGTAATACGCAATGTTGAAAGATATTTTTTATTCAAGTACATCGAGATTGAATCTTTGGGGAACAGATACCGAATGAAAGAGGAGTGAAAGAGGGAATAAAGAGGTGAATGGAAAGACAGATGGATGAAATAATACGCAATGTTGAAAGATATTTTTTATTCAAGTACATCGAGATTGAATCTTTGGGGAACAGATACCGAATGAAAGGGGAGTGAAAGAGGGAATAAAGAGGTGAATGGAAAGACAGATGGATGAAATAATACGTAGAGCATTCTGAAAGATATTTTATATTCAGTATATCGAGAGTGAATCTTTGGGGGAAGAGATACTGAATAAAAAGGGGGTGAAAGAGTGAATAAAGAGGTAAATGGAAGAACAAATGGATGAAATAATACGTAGAGGAGGAGGAAAGTTCAGTCATATTCTGTAAATTTATATTCAAGTACATCGGGATTGAATCTTTGGGGGAACATGTACTGAATGAAAGGGGGAAGAATAGGTGAAAGGATGGATAAAGAGATAAACAAGGGAAGACATGGATGAGAAAATACTTAGATCACGCTGAAAAGTAATTTATTTTCAGCACGAGATTGAATCTTTAGGGAAACAGATAACCGGATGAAAGGGGAATAAACGGAAGAAGAAATGAATAAAAGTGTAAATGTAAGAATAGATAAACGAAAAGATACAAAGAATAATAGATGAATCGATGAACAAAAGAAACGTCATGGTAAGACAGTGATCAAATCTCAAACCTGATTTAGAAATAAAATCATACAGTGTTTCATAAACCTTAACCATTTCACCGAAAAGAAAAGTAGAATTAAGAATAAAATAAATAAATAAATAGAAAAAAGAGAAGATATATGGCATCCAGTAGCAAAGCGAATTAATGTTAACTTCACCTTGTTAATCAAAATTCTAGACGAGTGTTAAGGTAAAAACACAGGACGAATTTAAAACAACGATAAAGTAAAGGAATGTTCAAATGAAAGTAATGTGAGAGATAAGAACTTAATCTTTTTAAAAAGTGGATTTAATGGCCTGGCAACGTATAAGAAACAAAATAAAACATTTGTCTTTTGTAGCGGAGTGACTGTTTGACATGAATCGTCAAATGCGGGTCCCACACACATACACACGCTCTCTCTCTCCTGTCTCTCTTCCTCTCTTCCTTTCTTTCTCTCTCTCTCTCTCTTTCTATGTCTCTCTCTGTCTGTCTGTCTGTCTCTCTCTCTCTGTCACACACACAAACACACACACACACACACACTCTCTCTCTCTCCCTATCTCTCTCTTTCTCTCTCACACACACACACACTCTCTCTCTCTCTCTCCTCTCTCTCTCTCTCTCTCTCTCTCTCTCTCTCTCTCTCTCTCTCTCTCTCTCTCTCTCTCTCTCTCTCTCACACACACACACACGCACGCCCGTACGTAAACATAAGTTGAGAAATATTTTCTAATTAAGTGTAGCAAGTTGTAATTAATGATGTAACTCTTACATAATCATATTTTTCATTTTTCTTCGTTTAATCTACAGCACGTGTGGAAAATGTTGTCGTAAAAGCTTATTTGCAAACATTGTTTCATGTCTATTCTTTTATCTATCTATCTATCTATCTGCGACCTTGCGTGTACCTGGTTATTAATCCGCCAATCTATCTGTGTTTGTGTATGTACGATTGTTTGTATGTATATGTATATGTTTATTTATGTACTTTTTGCATGTATGTGTATATGTATGTGTATATATATACGTATGCATGTATGCGTATATGTATGTAAGTATGAGTGTGTCTACGTATGTATGCATATAAGAATGTTTATATACGCATGACTGTGTGAATGTGCATGTGTGTACGCATGACTGTGTGAGTGTGCATGTGTGTATGCATGACTGTGTGAGTGTGTATGTGTGTACGCATGACTGTTGAGTGTGCATGTGTGTACGCATGACTGTGTGAGTGTGCATGTGTGTACGCACGCCTTTGCATGTGTGTGCTAAAACTTACATACTTTTATCTGCATAATTCGCTCGACTGTTTATTACACATTTACTCACTGAAAAGCAACGGCAATTTTTCATGTTGCGTTTAGACAAGCGTACGCATAAAAAAACACTTTTTCCATTATAAACAAAACAGTATAGGATGAAAAATATATTTGTTTACATGTCCAACAAAATAAATTCCTGTGATGCAAAAATTATCGAACTCGGTAATAGTTAAGAACTTTTTACTAAAAACTATATATGTCAGTTACTGAACACTTGCCACGTGTATTTATATATATATTTTTACCTTCGCCAAGGAGGTTATATTTTTTGGGCGCGTTGGTTAGTTAGTTAGTTTGTTTGTCATTTAGCAGCATAACAAAAATTATGAATAGATTGAAATTCTGATTTTTTACCAGATGTGTATCTTAGCCTAACTTATATTATGATAGTGGTGATCGCTTTTTAGCAGGACAACTCAAAAAAATTATGAATAGATTTTTTATGAAAATTTTACCCGCGCTGTTTTAGTCTTAGATTCCATTAAATTTTATTGGTGATCCGGATCCAGGAATTTTGTGAATGATTGCACCATTATAATTACCTTACCTTCGCCATTGAGTTTGTGTTTACGGACGTCATCTGTGTACCTGAGAAAGGTATAATTATTTAAATGTGATCGCCTGTGTACTTGAGAAAGGTAATTTTGGTGTAATTCTTTGTGTGAATATTTTTCTATTGCATCAGTGACCTTATTGCCTTGACAGAGGTATGCGGTTTCCAAGTGTTTCGAGTTTTGTTCAGAATTTTCACTTGGTGTTGTTCTATTTTTCTCTCTCTTCATCATATTTCATTTCTATCTATCTTTATTGTATTCCATTTTGATTTATATCTATTATATCTATCCGTTTATAGGTCCATCAGAAAAAAATATCTATTGTATATATCTATACGCCCATCAGAAAAAAAAATTATAATGGTAATATCTCTTTTTTAATATTTATTCTTCTTAAATAATGAGGCCATAAGAACAGACATTTTATACTTACTAAACACGCCTATTTATCATAAAAAAAGTAAAAAAAAAAAAAAACTGTAGCTCTTTACATTAATTCTGACAAACGTTATAATTGTCACATAACTTTTGATTATGTATGGTTTCATCAACCAAGATATTCAGCTATTAAGACTCTGTATGTATGTGTGTGTGTGTGTTTATGTATGTTCGTGTGTAGATTTGTGTGTATGTGTGTGTGTGTGTGTGTGTGTGTGTGTGTGTGTGTGTGTGTGTGTGTGTGTGTGTGTGTATGTGTGTGTGTGTGTGTGCGTGTGTGTGTGTGTGTTTATGTGTGTGTGCGTGTATATGTGTGTGTGTGTGTGTGCATGTGTATCTCAATTTGTGTTTACACGTCATGCTTATTTCTCTTCTGTGTGTGTGTGTGTGTGCGTTTGTTTGTGTGTACACGTCATGCTTATCTCTCTTCTGTGTGTGTGTGTGTGTGTGTGTGTGTGTGTGTATGTGTGTGTGTGTGCGTGTGTGTGTGTGTGTGTGTGCGTGTATATGTGTGTGTGTGTGCGCGTGCGTTTGTGTGCGCGCGTGTGTGTTCGTGTGTGCGTGCGTGTGTACCTCAATTTGTATGTACACGTCATGCTTATCTCTCTTCTGTGGCAATACGTACGTGGCGTTACGTAGACGGGATATAAACCACATTAAAAACAGAAATAATTAAACAGAAATCATTAATCATTAAAGGACGTTGGGACACGAAAATGTGCATCAATCATAAGGTAATCACCGAAGAGCCTTGTCATCCTTCCCGCATCCTTCCCTCTCCTTAATTTTCTCCTCTCCTTCCTTTCTCTCTTTCTTTCTTTCCTCCTTCTTCCCTTTCCTTTCTTTCTTCCTCCTCTTTCTCACTTTTTTTCCCTTCCTTCCTTTGACCCTTGCTTTCTTCCTTTCTTTCTTTCCCCCTTCTTCCCCCTCCTTTCTTCCTTCTTCTCCTTCCTTTCTTCCTTCCCTTCTTTCATCCTTTTCCCCCTTCCTTCCTCCCTTTCCTCCTCCTTCTTCCCTCCTTCCTTCCTTCCCTCCTTTCCTCCTTCCCCTTCCTTTCTTTCTTCCTCCTCTTTCCCACTTTTTTCCCTTCCTTCCTTCCTTCCTTCCTTTGCCCCTTGCTTTCTTCCTTTCTTTCTTTCCCCTTCTTTTTCGCCTACCTTTCTTCCTTCCTCCCTTTCCTCCTTCTTCTCCTTTCTTTCTTTCTTTCCCCCTTCCTCCCCTCCTTTCTCCCTTCCCTCCTTTCCCCCTTCTTCCCCCTTCTTTCTTTCTTTCCCCTTCCTTCCTTTCTTTTCGTCTTTCTCTCTCACTTCCTCTT
>NC_091586.1:4649095-4656595 GCF_042767895.1 Penaeus vannamei
TGACACTACTAATAATGGTAGTAATGATCATGGTAAAGGTAATGATAATGCAATAATGATAATATCAGCCATCGCCCTCATTACCATGATGATGATGAAAATGACGATAAGAATAATTACATAACCGTACAAGTATTACGACTACTAATGTAACTATTACTACTACTCCTACAACAACAACAGCTGCTACTACTACCAATAGTAACAATAGTATGTAAATAAATAGATAAATGACAAATAAGAAATTAAATTAAAATAGAAACAAAGAAAGAAAAGCTAGAAAAAAAATTATAGAGAGAGAAAGAAAGAAAAAAAGAATGAAAGAAAGGAGGAAAGAAAGAAGGAAAGAGGAAAGGAACGGAAGAGAGGAGGAAAGAGAGGAAGAACGAAAAAATGTAATAAATAAATAAATAAAGAACGAAAGAAAGGAAAAAAGAAAGAAAGAAAAAGAGACAAGGAACGAACGAACGAAAGAAAGAAAGAACAAATGCAAGGAGGAAAAGAAAGAAAGCAAGGAAGATAAGTGTTCTAAGATGAAGATGCTCCCAGCCTCTCACTTCATCTCGCTTGACCTCCGGAAGTGAACGGATGAAGAGAGAGTGTGAAAAGGACCCGGAGACACCAGATGGGGAGGGGATTACGGGGCGAAGGAGAGAGAGAGAGAGAGAGAGAGAGAGAGAGAGAGAGAGAGAGAGAGAGAGAGAGAGAGAGAGAGAGAGAGAGAGAGAGAGAGAGAGAGAGAGAGAGAGAGAGAGAGAGTGGGGGGGGGGGTGGCAGGATGAGAGTGGGGGATAAAAGGGAGCGGAGGGAAGGAGGAGGGGAGGGAGTGAAAGGTGGAGAGAGGGAGAGGAGGGAAGGGGATGGAGTGGAGAAAGGGAAGGAGAGAGAGAGAGAGGGTAAGAGAGTTAAGAGATGAAGGAGAGATGTAGGGAAGGAATAAGGAAAGGAAGTAGAGAGGAGAGAAGGAATGGAGAGGAAAAAAAATAGAGAAAGGAAAGGAATGGAGAGAAGGCTGGAGTGGAGAAGAGGAAGGGAAAGAGGAGGAGTAGGGGAGGAATAGAGAGAAAGAGAGAAGAGTAAAGAAATGGAAGGAAGTAAGTCAGGAGAAAGGGAGAGAAGGAACGCAGGAAGGAAAGATTGAAGGGGAAGGGAGTGAACCAGAGAGGAACGAGGAGGGGGGAATTGAAGGAAAAGAAGTGGAAGTGACGGAGGGGGAAGTAAGAAAAGTGAAAAGGGGGAGAGTTGAATACGAAGGAGGAAGGAGCATAAAGGGGAAGGACAAAGGGAAATGGGGGAAGGAAAGGGAGGGAGGGGTGAGGGAAGGGGGGGGAGAAGGAGGTTGAAAAGGGGGAGAAAATGTTAAAGGAGAAAGGGAATTAAGATGGGGGGTGGAAGGGAGGGGAGGAAGGAAGTGGATAAAGGAGGGAGGGAAAGAACTGGATAAAGGAAGTGAGTGAGTGAGTGAGGGAAGTAGAGAGAGAGAGAGAGATGGGGGGATGGAGAGAGAGAAGAGAGAAGAGAGAAGAGAGAAGAGAGAGAGAGAAGAGAAAATAGAGAAGAGAGAAGAGAGAAAGAGAGAAGAGAGAAGAGAGAAGAGAGAAGAGAGAAAGAGAGAAGAGAGAGAGAGAAGAAGAAGAGAGAGAAGAGAGAGAGAGAGAGAGAGAGAGAGAGAGAGAGAGAGAGAGAGAGAGAGAGAGAGAGAGAGAGAGAGAGAGAGAGAGAGAGAGAGAGAGAGAGAGAGAGAGAGAGAAAACGTGAAAGAGAGAGCGAGCAAGAGAATGTAAGCGAATGAGTGAATAAGACAAAGAGGAAAACAGGGAAAGACAGTAAAAGAGAGAAGAGAAAAGGAAGGAAGAATGAAGGGAAGAAAAGACGGAAAAAGAGAGACAAGAAGAGAGGAAAAAGAAGGAGCTAAAGGACCTCGAAGAACGGTGGAATTTGTGGAATCTTCGGCTTAATATTTGTTGGGAAAGATTGAGGAGAGATTATGTGAGGGGGGGGGCGGAGGGGGGAGGGAGGGAGGGAGGGAGGAAGGGGGAGGGAGGAAGGGGAGGAAGGGGAGGGAGGGAAGGGGAGAGAAGGAGGGAGGGAGGGAAGGGGAGGGAGGGAAGGGGAGAGAGGGAAGGGGAGGGAGGAAGGGGGAGGGAGGGAGGAAGGGGAAGGGAGGTAGGGAGGGGGAGGGAGGGAAGAAGGGGGGAAGGAGGGAGGGGGAGGGAGGAAGGGGGAGGGAAGAAGGGGAGGGAGGGAGGGAGACAGCGGCAAGGACAGGGAGGCACGATATAAATGCCTGATTAAAAGTGCTTTGATGTTCTTTGATCGTTTCAGAAAGGCTTCTTATAAAAGGCCTCAACTGACGATGTTCACAGAGGGTTCTTCACGAGGAATAAAGGATACGATTGAAAGTATATAAGTTACTGGTAATAATTTGAAGACTTTGATCAAATCAATTGAGATTTTAAAGAGCTATTTGACTGATTAACAATAAATTAATGGTAATGATTTGAAGACTTTGATCAAATCAATTAAGATTTTAAAGAGCTATTTGACTGATTAACGATGAATTACTAGTAATAAAATGAAGACTGATCAAATCAATTAAGATTTTAAAGAGATATTTGACTGAATAACGATAAATTACCTGTAATAATTTGAAGACTTTGATCAAATCAATTGAGATTTTAAAGAATTATTTGATTAACGCCTTTTATGAAACTGACCGATGGCTTTTGAATAATAATAATAATAATAAGTAGAAAGAAGAAAAAAGAAACAGGAATAAGAATAAGAATAAGAAGCAGAAAGAAGAAAAAAAGAAAGATGAAAAAATATGATAATAATACTAATGAAAAAGAAAAAAAGGAGATGACGAAGAAGAACAAAAAGAAGATAAAAAAAAACAAAAACAGAAAAGGAAGAAAAAAACAATCACTTTGACGACATCTGAAACAGAAATATTGCAACCTGAGATGCAGGAGCTGTGGCGCTGGAAAGTCAGGCTGGAATGTGCACCCTTAAGAAAAGTGTCTAGTAACAAGTGGCTAGTATATACGACACTATAGGATGATGATGGTAATAATGTTAATGATGATAATGATAATAATAATGATTATGATAACAATAATTATGACAATGATGGTGATAGTTATGATAATGATAATAGTAATAATAATGATAATAGTAACAATGATGATAATAATGATAATGTTGATAATAACAATAATGATGATAATAATGATAATAGTAATGATGATCATATAATAATGATAATAGTAGTAATAATGATAATAATAGTAATAAGGATAATAACAGTAATAATGATGATAATAGTAATGATAATAACTATAATAGTAATTGTGATAATGATAGTGATAATGATTATAATAAAAACAGTAATGATAACAATAATAATAACAGTAATAGCATACACGAAGAACTATATTCAGAATGATTATTGGACACTGAAGGGAGGTTGAAAGAAATGTAGAAAGAAAGGTAAAAAAAATGAGGTATCTAATAACCACCAGATAAATCGATAGATCTGAGAGAGAGCGAGAGAGAGAGAGAGAGAGAGAGAGAGAGAGAGAGAGAGAGAGAGAGGGAGAGAGAGAGAGAGAGAGAGAGAGAGAGAGAGAGAGAGAGAGAGAGAGAGAGAGAGAGAGAGAGAGAGAGAGAGAGAGAGAGAGAGAGAGAGAGAGAGAGACGGGGAAGAGGAATCCGTAGGGTAGGGAGAAAAATGGGGAAGAGAGAGAGAGAGGGGGGGGGGGGAGATAGAGAGAGAGAGAAAGAGAGAGAGAGAGAGAGAGACTGAGAGAGAGACAGACAGACAGACACAGAGAGAGAGGAGAGAAAAAGAGAGAGAGAAAGAGAGAAGTAGAGAGAAAGAGAGGGAGAGGGAGAGAGAGAGAGAGAAGGAGAGAGAGAGAAAAAGAGAGAAAGTGAGGGAGAGGGAGAGAGAGAGAGAGAGAGAGAGAGAGAGAGAGAGAGAGAGAGAGAGAGAGAGAGAGAGAGAGAGAGAGAGAGAGAGAAAGAGAGAGAGAGAGAGAAGATAGATAGTTAGCCAGATAGATAGATAGCTAGATAGATAGAGAGAGAGAGAGTAAGAGATAGTAAGAGAGAAAGAAAGATATAGAGAAAGAGAAAGAGAGAGGAAGAGAGAAAGAAAGAAAAATACAGAGACAGAGACAGAAACGAGAGAGAGAAAGTAGAAAAGAGAAATACTAATTCCTTTACGTAAGAGTATCCGTTTAGTGAAAAACAAGTGTTCCTTTTTTTTTTCTTTTTCTTTTTTATCAACGAAATAGTAACGATATTACCCCCTGAGAACAATACTTTCTAATGGATTAAGATATACTTCCGCGGAGGGGAAGAGGGAGAGGGGAAAGGAGGGTAAAGGGGAGGAATAAGGGAGAATAAAGATTAGGGAGTAAGGGAGAGAGTGGAAGGGAGAAAAAAGAGAAGGGAGTAAGGGAGAGAGAGTAAGGGAGAAAGGGTAAGGGAGAGAGTGGAAGGGAGAAAAAAGAGAAGGGAGTAAGGGAGAGAGAGTAAGAGAGAAAGGGAAAGGGATTGTAAAGGGTAAGGGGTAAAAATGAGATGATAAAGGAGCATAAAGAGGAGGGGGCAAGAAGGAGAGAGCAAGGGAGAGTAAAAGCTAAGGGAGAAAAGAGTTTAAGAGAGAGCAAAGGGGGTAAGGGGGAGAAAGTAAGGGAGAATAAGACACAAAGGGTAAAAGGGAGTAAGGAGAAGGGGGTAAGTAGGAGAAAGTAAGGGAGAGTAAAAGGGAGAGGGAAAGGGACAGTAAAAGGGAGAGAGTAAACGAGAGTAAAGGGTAAGGCGTAAGGGAGAGAGAGGAACGGAGAGTAAAGGGGAGAGAGTAAGAGAGAAAAAAGGGGAGTGGCTGAGAAGAAGGGGGTAAGAGAGAGTAAAAGGGGTAAGGAAAAGAGTAAGAGAGAGAAAGAAAGAGTAAGAGGTAAGGGAAAGAGAGTAAGAGAGAAAAAAAAGATTAAGCTGTAAGGGAAAGAGAGTAAGAGAGAAAAGAGTAAGAGGGAAAGAAGAGAGAGTAAGGAAGAAAAAGACACAAGAAGCAAAGAGGAGCAAGGAGGAGGAGGAGGTAAGAGAGGAGGGAGAAGGGTGAACAGAGGAGTGGTAGGGGGGGAGGGGGGGTAGCATTTCCCCCAAAGGGACATCTGCTCTCCGAAGTTTGATGATCACAAGAAAAGAGAAAATGTTTTTAAATCCATTTAAGTCCATTTAACCCTTCAGTATATTTTTCTTCGTTACTTTATTCCTCTCATTCTCTCATTCCTCTCTTATTCTCTCATTCCTCATTCCTTCATTATGATGTCATTATTAGAAGTTTGATGATCACAAGAATGAAAAGAGAAAATGTTTTTAAATCCATTTAAGCTCATTTAACCCTTCAATATATTTTTCTTATATTATTCCTCTCATTCTCTCATTCCCCATTTTCTCATTATGATGTCATTATTAGAAGTTTGATGATCACAAGAAAAGAGAAAATGTTTTTAAATCCATTTAAGTCCATTTAACCCTTCAATATATTTTTCTTATATTATTCCTCTCATTCTCTCATTCCTCATTCTCTCATTATGATGACATTATTAGAAGTTTGATGATCACAAGAAAAGAGAAAATGTTTTAAAATCCATTTAAGTCCGTTTAACCCTTCAATATATTTTTCTTATATTATTCCTCTCATTCTCTTATTCCTCATTATGATGTCATTATTAGAAGTTTGATGATCACAAGAATGAAAAGAGAAAATGTTTTTAAATCCATTATTTGGAGAAGCTGAGACAGTCGGTCCATTTAACCCTTCAATATATTTTTATTATATTATTCCTCTCATTCTCTCATTCCTCATTCTCTCGTTATGATGTCATTATCACTCTTCTTATTCTTATTATCGTTGTCATCATTATTATCATTATCACAATTTTCAATCTTCTCATCATTATCATTATTACTATTTTGAATTATTTTCTTATTATCATTACTTCTGTTATTACTACTATGATCATTATCAATATCATCACTGTTTCTGTTACTGTTATTGCGTTCGTTATTATCATTGTTTTTATCATCGTTATTATTATCATTATTACTAGTATTGTTATATTCATTATTATTATATTATCATTACCATTATTGTCACTATTATTATCATTACTAATATTGTCAGTGTTATCATAATTTTTATCATTATCATTATTTTGATTATTGTATCATCAATGCCATTATTATCATTATTATCATATTATCATTACCATTCTTATTATCATCATCATTATTATCATTGGCATTTTCATCATCATTATCACTATTGTCATTATTATCATAAATATTGTCATTATCATTATTATTATCATAAATATTGTCATTATCATGATTATTATCATTATTACCATTATTATTATTATCATAATTATTATTACCATTATTATCATCATCATCATCATTATTATTATTATTATTATTATCAATATTATCATCATCATTATTATTATTAGTATTATTATTATTATTGTTACTATTATTATCATTATCATTGATATTATCATTATTGTTATTATCATTATTATTGATATTATTATAACCATAATTATTGTCTTTGTTATTATCGTTATTATTACCGTCATTGTTATCATAATTATTATCGATGTTATCACTATTATTATTATTTTTACAAATAGTAGCAGTATTATTATCATTATCATTCTTATTGTTATCATTGTTATTATCATAATTATTGTCACCATAACAGTTATCATGATCATTACTATCATTATCATTATGACTTAATATATGATTGTTTACCATTATCATTTTCTCTGTTACTATTATCTTTCTTATTATCGCGACTGCTCTCAATATCATAGTTAATAATATTAATGATAATGATATTCTTGTTGATATCATTATCATTATTATTATCAAATTCATCATTATTATCATCATGATTTTGCTTCATCCTTCACTTCTTTGGAGACAACATACATGTTCTTCGACTAAACATTTTAACTTATCCTTTCCCTCTCCCCCCTGGAAAAAAAAATATATATATATATATAAAAAGTAAAGACTATTTTCCATTTTCTCATCGTTTTTCCTTTTTTTCCTGAGATAGCCTTGAACCAACTTTGAAAATAATTTCCCTTTACGCAATCGCTTATTACAGAATCTTGGTGCACTGAGAAGAGCTCTGAAATGTAAAGATTTAAATTTCGAAGAATAAAAATTAACGGATAATAACGGTAATGGCGCTGATGATAATAACGAAAATATATGAAATGATTATAATTATGTTAGTGATATGATAAAGAATAGACGTCACATCAATTGAAAACCGCGATAGAATAGTACTAATTATATTAATAAATATATAATGGTGGCTATGATGATGATGATGATATTCACAACAATAACACCAAACAACAACAATGATAATGATAGGAAAAAGATACTTGATAATTATGGAAAAAG
>NC_091586.1:4664095-4669095 GCF_042767895.1 Penaeus vannamei
GATAGATAGATAGATAGATAGAGAGAGAGAGAGAGAGAGAGCGAGAGAGAGAAAGAGTGAGTGTGTGTGATATAGAGATAGGTAGGTAGATAGATGGATAGAGAGAGAGAAAGAAAGAGAGATAAATAGATAGACAGACAGGAAGAGAGAGAGAGAGAGAGATATTCTAATAAACTTCCTCGAACTTAACATATTCTAATATCGAATATAACCTAATTTGACCTTATGTATCTCGAGATGACCTTAATTGAGCGATCCTCAACTTACCCTATCCCAACTTAGTCTAATCTATCCCAACTTTACAAAAAAAAAAAAAAAAACATATCCTAACTTACCCTAATATACCCTGACATAAGCTAAATCGATTTATCCCAACCTAACCTATCTTAACTTAGTCTAATCTATCCTAATTCAACCTAACCAATCCGAATTTAATTCAGACTATCCTAACTTAACAAAACATATCCTAACTTAACCTAATATACCCTGACATAAGCTAAATTGATTTATCCCAACCTAACCTATCCCAATTTAACCCGATCTATTCTATCTAGCCCCACCTAACCAGTCCTAACTTTACTAATTTGCGAATGTATTGTTCCGTTCCGATTAAGAGGCATCAATCAATAATACGTCCATTTTTATTCATCATTTATCACGTGCACACAGTATGTATACCTATTGTCTACATGTACGTATTTCTCTGCCATTTTTTCTCGAGTTTGGAAGTGTCTGTGGAAGGCCTTGGATGCGCCTTAGCATTTCCTTACCTTTAATGTTTTATTACATATATATATATATATATATATATATATATATATATATATATATATATATATATACATATATATATATATATATATATATATATTTTTGTGTGCGTGTGTGTGTGTGTGTGTGTGTGTGTGTGTGGACTTTCCTTCATGGAGAATGTGGACTTTCCTTCGTGGAGTTTGTGGACTTTCCTTCGTGGAGAGTGTGGACTTTCCTTCGTGGAGAGTGTGGACTTTCCTTCATGGAGAGTGTGGACTTTCCTTCATGGAGTTTGTGGACTTTCCTTCATGGAGTTTGTGGACTTTCCTTCATAGAGTTTGTGGACTTTCCTTCGTGGAGAGTGTGGACTTTCCTTCATGGAGAGTGTGGACTTTCCTTCGTGGAGTTTGTGGACTTTCCTTCGTGGAGTTTGTGTACTTTCCTTCGTGGAGTTTGTGGCCTTTCCTTCGTGGAGTTTGTGGCCTTTCCTTCGTGGAGTTTGTGGACTTTCCTTCGTGGAGTTTGTGGACTTTCCTTCGTGGAGTTTGTAGACTTTCCTTCGTGGAGTTTGTGGACTTTCCTTCGTGGAGTTTGTGGCCTTTCCTTCGTGGAGTTTGTGGACTTTCCTTCGTATCCGGAACTGTTGTCATTGGTATGTCGGTCCTTAGTCAGCCTCTTCCTGGCCTTCCATTATTGTGTGTGATAGACATTATGTTTGGATGCTTCGATGCGTTTCTATACCGACTGATTTTCCTTTATCTTTTTTCGACGGTATCTGTATCTGTAATATTTATTATTATCTATATTTTAAAATCTGTTTTGTTTGTTTTTAGGCAGTCTACTTATATTACTGTATATTTTGAGATATATCTCTTTCTTCGCCTTTTTTATCGCAATTTCTTGCATATCTGTCTGTCTGGCATGTTGTCTTTTCTCTCTGTCTGTCTGTGTTTCTCTCCCTTTCCCTTCTTCCTCTTCTATCTATTTTTTTCTCTCTGTCTGTTTGTGTCTCTCTCCCTTTCCCTTCTTCCTCTTCTATCTATTTTTTTCTCTCTGTCTATCTATCTATCTATATGACTATCCATCCATCCTCTATCTCACGCACGCCCTCCTCCCCAGACTACCGACAGTGCTACAACTTCACGTGGGCGGGAGACCAAAACAGCACCACCTGTGAGGACCGTAGCCCGCCCTGTATCCCGCCTCTTGTTTTTACTGGTGAGTTATTTATGTATATATATGTATGTTTATATGTATGTACAGGCATATTCAAAATAAATAAATAAAAACAAACAAACACACACACACACAGCAGTTCCATTCTCCCCAGTATATATATATATATATATATATATATATATATATATGTATATATATATATATATATATATATATATATATATATATATATACTGGGGATAAGGGAACTGCCCCTCCCACCCAGCGAGGCGGGCTGTGAGTCTCATGGGAGGGCGACTTCTGTGGCTCAGGATGGGAGCGAGAGTTACTCGTCCCTCCTGCGCTCTAGCCGCCACCAACCCAGTGTGAGACCTGTGGGGCAGAGTCCTCGGGCACCCCAGAGGCAGACGTTGGGCCCTATAGCCTACTGCCTCCTTTCATATGGGGCAACGTCGGCGGGGGTGGCAGAGTTGGCGTCCACCCAGAGCAACTAACCAAGGTTTAACCTCAGGTGTTTGGAACATCTGTTAGATGAAAAATTTTCATTTTTCGCCCTTTTCAACGCGACGCTTTGAGCTTGCGGTCTCTACTGGAACTTGTTGATGGCATTCTCAGTAACTTGGTGCACTTTGAAGGTGTCTCAGCGGCAGGATGATAGATTATCCCTACTATCGAAGGAACTGGAGCACCTGGGAGTTGAGGTGGCTACTCTCTCAAAGGTCAGCAGTGTACAGGGTGACTTCGATATGGTATCCAGCTGTAATTGAGCTGGCTACGAGATGTCTGTCCGTCCCCATGGCTTGGGAGCTGATATCAATAATGAGAACAGTCTCCTTCTCAGGGGCTTTGCTAGGTACCAGAGAATGAGGGTATTTGACTCCAGGTATCAGCGCTCCAACCCACATCGGTGGACTTTGGTTTAGCGATATGGGAATTGTGGCCAAAGAGATTGACCACATCCTTGTTAGCACTCGCTAAAAGATCCTCCTGAACTGCAGGGTTTACCGGACTCTGCTGAGAAGGGATGAGGAACAGTTCATCAGGAATCTTGTTAAGGTAGAAGACCATTTCCAAGTAAATGACCTTCGTCCTGCCTACCAAACCCTGTGAAAACTAAACCCCAGGCTCTCCTCAGATGACTGCATGCTGCTCAGTGGATGGACGGTTCATCTCAGATCATGTTGGGGTTTTGAGCAAATATATCAGGCAGAACCCCCAGCAATCCCTGTACCGGACCCACCCATCAGTGAAGAGCTCCTACCCTGAATGAGCTTAGGAAGGCGATCTCTAAGCTGAATGGTGGGAAAGCTGAACTACTAAAAGCTGTGGGTGAACCTATGGCACTGGGTTTGCATACTGTCCTGGCTGCCATTTCGCAGTTCGGTTCCATTCCCCCTGACCTGTAGAGGGGCATGGCCGTCCCTCTCTGCACGGGGAAAGGGGATCGTTGGGGCTGCAGCAACTACTGTGGCACCACTTTGCTCAGTATACCAGGCAAGGTTTTCGCCCACATTCTTTTGAAACGGATCCGCACCATAGACCAGAACAATCTGGATTCACTCCTGGCACGTCCACATATGACCATATACTAGTGCTTCGAGTCACTGACCTCAAGAAGGTGTTTGTCTCAGTACATCAGGGGGATCCTGAGACTTAAGGGAATTCTGACATGGATTATACGTTTAACAGCAAGCCTATAAGCTAGTACTGAAAGTGCTGTAAAGTGTGGTGGGGCCTATCGAGCTTCTTTCCTGTTAACTCAGGAGTGAGGCAAGGCTGTGTCCTTGCACCAACACTTTTCAGTACTTATATGGACTGGATAATGGGCAGAAGTACTTATAGACATGTCTGTCTGTATGTACCAATATCTAATCTCATTTTTCTCTTTATCTTATGTATCCTTTTCTCTGTACTCTCTCTCTCATACTCTCTTTCTTTCTCTCTCTCTCTCATTATTTGTCTATCTATCTATCTTCTTTCCTCCCTCCCTCCTTCCCTCGGTTCTTCTTTCCATACCTCCTTCTCTCTCTCTGTCTGTCACTCTATCCCTTTCCTATTTTCTCGTTCTCTCCCTCTTTCTCCTCCCCACTCTCTGTCTCCCTCTCTCTATCTATCCATTTATCTATTTCTCCCTCCCCCTCCCCTCCTTTCCCTCCACGACCTCCTTCCCACTTCCCAATCTCCTCTCCTCCTCTCCTCTCCCATCTCCCACCTCCTCTCCCTCTCCCTTCCTTCCTTCTCTCTCTCTCTCTTCCTTTCTCCTTTCCACATTCCTCAGCACGCGGGCACCCAGCATGGAATGATATATATAGTAATGGTAATATCTATAATAATAGGGATAATATAGTTTGCATATATATGATAACAATAGTAACAGTAATGATAATAACGTCTATAATAATAATGATGATACAACTTGTATATATATTATAGCAATAGTAACAACAATAATAACAATATCTATAAACACAACTATAATATAATTTGCATATATAATAACAATGCTAATTATACAAATAATATAATTATTATTAATGATTATCCTCCCTCCACAGTCCCCAGCACACGACCACCCGACATGCAGGCGCTGGAGGAATACTGCAAAGAGAACCAGTGTGCAATCAAGTGCAAGAAGGAAGCAAGCTGCATCCGCTGGAACTGGTATGATGTCAATGGTAAGGAGATGACTTATGCGGTTCTGTTGTTGCTGTTGTTGTTTTTGCTATTTGCTATTTGTTACTATTATTGTTATCGTTGTTGTTGTTATTTTTGTTGTCATTGTTATTGCTTTTGTTATTATGATTATTTTTATTATTGTGATATTTATTTGTAACTGTTATTGTTATTATTGTTATTATCATTATTGATATGATTATTGTTATAACTGATATTTTTATTAGTATTAACATTAGTAGCATCATTGAAATTATTATTATTATTATTATTATTATTATTATTATTATTATTATTATTATTATTATTATTATTATTATTATTATTATTATTATTATTATTATTGTTGTTGTTGTTGCTGTTGTTGTTGTTATTACAATTGCCATTGGCATTAT
>NC_091586.1:4681595-4684095 GCF_042767895.1 Penaeus vannamei
CTCCACAAGATAACCTGCTGGTAATTATGTATATATGATCTAGTTAAGGAAGAATGTATTTAGAATTGTGATATTTATTTCATTAGTTGTAAATTGGAAGTATTTTATTTGGGAGTCAGCTGTTGAATGTTTATGGATTGGAGTTGTGTATCCCCTTTACTTTGCGAATTTCGTAATATCGGTCTAACAATATTGCAATGAGTGGACTGCTTATGAAGTCTGCATCTGTATATGGGAATATTAACCCACAGATGAACGTACTATAATAACGATATTAGCATCTGTAGCTTGGGAGAGGTTGAGAAATACAAAGAAAATTGATAGGTAAACAATGCTTTAAAGATTATGGTAAATTATGCCATACACACATTTCTAGGGGCTATACCTTCATAACATTACTATATTGGGGTTATATCAATATTCCATGATAGCCAGTGATTAGAGTGACATGGTGTAAAGTGATTGTCAGGCATTGTGGTTATCTAATAACATCAAATAAACTCTTACTGTGTATATTCTCGACAAGAACTCCTTCTGTGTCTAGTGGGTCTCCTGCCCATTACGACAACTAAGTGTAGCATGCTTTGTGCTGCCATTGTTGCCTTTAATTTTTCAAAACTTCACAGCTGTATGCTTTTGATACATTTCAAAATGAGAACGGATAAGTGTAGACCAGTTAACATTATTATTCATGTTTCTAAAATCCCAGTAGTTTTGCTGAAATTAACAAATTAATGCAGGATTATTAGGACCAATCAACAGAGATGTGTTCAACTGTTTATAAAGTAAATGGCAAAAAGTGAGTGAGTGAGTGCATTCATTCATTCATAAGTGAGTGAGAGTTATATATTAATTGAGTGAGTGAGAGTTATATATTAATTGAGTGAGTGAGAGTTATATATTAATTGAGTGAGTGAGTGAGTGAGTGAGTGAGTGAGTGAGTGGAGTGAGTGAGTGAGTGAGTGAGTGAGTGAGTGAGTGAGTGAGTGAGTGAGTGAGTGAGTGAGTGAGTGAGTGAGTGAGTGGAGTGGAGTGGAGTGGAGTGAGTGAGTGAGTGAGTGAGTGAGTGAGTGAGTGAGTGAGTGAGTGAGTGAGTGAGTGAGTGAGTGGAGTGAGTGAGTGAGTGAGTGAGTGAGTGAGTGAGTTTGAGTGAGTGAGTTTGAGTGAGTGAGTTTGAGTGAGTGAGTTTGAGTGAGTGAGTTTGAGTGAGTGAGTTTGAGTGAGTGAGTTTGAGTGAGTGAGTTTGAGTGAGTGAGTTTGAGTGAGTGAGTTTGAGTGAGTTAGTTTGAGTGAGTGAATTTGAGTGAGTGAGTTTGAGTGAGTGAGTTTGAGTGAGTGAGTTTGAGTGAGTGAGTTTGAGTGAGTGAGTTTGAGTGAGTGAGTTTGAGTGAGTGAGTTTGAGTGAGTGAGTTTGAGTGAGTGAGTTTGAGTGAGCGAGTTTGAGTGAGCGAGTTTGAGTGAGCGAGTTTGAGTGAGCGAGTTTGAGTGAGCGAATTTGAGTGAGCGAGTTTGAGTGAGCGAGTTTGAGTGAGCGAGTTTGAGTGAGCGAGTTTGAGTGAGCGAGTTTGAGTGAGCGAGTTTGAGTGAGCGAGTTTGAGTGAGCGAGTTTGAGTGAGCGAGTTTGAGTGAGCGAGTTTGAGTGAGCGAGTTTGAGTGAGCGAGTTTGAGTGAGCGAGTTTGAGTGAGCGAGTTTGAGTGAGCGAGTTTGAGTGAGCGAGTTTGAGTGAGCGAGTTTGAGTGAGCGAGTTTGAGTGAGCGAGTTTGAGTGAGCGAGTTTGAGTGAGCGAGTTTGAGTGAGCGAGTTTGAGTGAGCGAGTTTGAGTGAGCGAGTTTGAGTGAGCGAGTTTGAGTGAGCGAGTTTGAGTGAGCGAGTTTGAGTGAGCGAGTTTGAGTGAGCGAGTTTGAGTGAGCGAGTTTGAGTGAGCGAGTTTGAGTGAGCGAGTTTGAGTGAGCGAGTTTGAGTGAGCGAGTTTGAGTGAGCGAGTTTGAGTGAGCGAGTTTGAGTGAGCGAGTTTGAGTGAGCGAGTTTGAGTGAGCGAGTTTGAGTGAGCGAGTTTGAGTGAGCGAGTTTGAGTGAGCGAGTTTGAGTGAGCGAGTTTGAGTGAGTTTGAGTTTGAGTGAGTGAGTTTAATGAGTTTAATGAGTGAATTAGTTTAATTGTGTGTTTGAGTTTGTGAGTGAGTTTGAAGTAGGAAGTGGTTGAGTTAGTGAGTAAGTTGAGTGGATGAGTGTGTGAGTGAGTGAATGAGTGAGTAACTGAGTGACTGAGTGATTGAGTAAGTGAGTTAGAGTGAGTGAGTGAATTTGAGAGTGAGTTTGAGTGAGTGAGTGAATTTGAGAGTGAGTTTGAGTGAGTGAGTTTAATGAGTTTAATGAGTGAGAGAAATGGCTGTTTGTAACAATTTATGTGACATTAATATTTGATTTTTGGATGTGAGTGAATTTCACATGTCAATTGTAATAGTATTAGTCTATAGGAATTATTATTTTTGCTAAATTT
>NC_091586.1:4689095-4696595 GCF_042767895.1 Penaeus vannamei
TTATTACCAAAGTCGTGTTTTACAGCATAATTTGCAGTCAGTCCCAATCACCATGATCATGCAAGGCTTTTTAATTTTTTTTTTTATAAACCTGTTATTAAGATATAGTGTCTACTAATATATATGATACTTTTTCGTTTCCTTCTGTCACACCCATGAAATCATCCCTGTAAAACAACAGACCATAATTATCCCATAAAGCAATGAAATGCATAATAGTAAGAAAGGACGGGAATAAGGTGATATAGAAATCAGGTGACAGTATTGTATGTAATATTATATTTTGCAGAGGCTGTATGAATATCCATATATTACCAGAGTTACAATTTCACTTACTACTTTCCATTCACAAAAAAAGGCAGGGATCATGACTGGAAATGGCTCAGGGAGAGAGGACCTGCAAAGAGAATGAGGTTGTAAGGATGATATAGTAGGTGTGGTAGAGGATGCTGGCTAGACATTACTGGATTTATTACAAGCAAGATAGTATCAAGTTAGCCATAAGAACAATCTTCATTATTACTTTACTCTCGTAATTTGATCAAAGGTTATTTCAGATAGATTTAATATTGTTTTTGATCATTGAAACTTCAGATCAGTACAGCATCATTCTGCCCTGTCATTCATGACTAATTCTGGAAACCTTAAATTGAATTAAATTACTCTTATTCTCATATATGTCAATATTATTGATATGTTTGTTCATATGTATCATTATCCTTCAAAACTTATGGGTTCTTATTTAATAGATATTGTATTTCTCATGTCGATGTACTTGAAGTGATTTCACTAGCATAAGTGTTGTTTCTTTTTGTTTCATCTACCACTGTGTTTAGTCCACCTCGTGTCTCTGTGGCGTGGTTTCCTTCTTTGTTTAGTGTCCTGTTATGTAGGAATGACAAAATTGGATAATATTAAACACTGTACAAAAAGGACTAGCAAATTTATTTTGTAATGATACTTACAATTTGACTTTAGTTCCTTGGCCTGCCGTCCACTAACTTCAGGGGAAAGATGAACTGGAATCTACAGTTAACTTCGCACTGATACTAGAATTAATCTCTGATCAGTTATAATAGTTTTTATGACTAATCTTGCCGTTTTCTACTAATGAGTTCCTGGAGTCAACACTGATTCACCTTCACTCAATGATGCTCCAACCAGAACTTCCCTCAGGAAGGTTAGACTAGTGATGCCAGGTCACCGAGACAGGGGGATGGTTGTTCAGTTGTATGGATGCTGAGGTGGCAGTATCAGAAGGCAACTTGGTATTTTGGTCCTTACCCACAAGTACTTCACCTCTAACATAAACACAGCTTCTATAACTACAGCCTCATTACCACCAAACTCTATTTTGTAGTTTTATTCCATTAGAATTTTATATCATCATAACTAATTAAGGTTACATTTTACCAGTTAATACATTAATGACAGCTTAATTAGAGTGTCTCTGCTTCTGGCTGATGCCATTATCAACTTTGTGGCTTTAGGGATTCAGTGAAGGAAAACTCTAAGCATGCACAAATTGTACTGTCCAATTTTCCTTTTATCCTGGTCTTTCTGTATGTAATTAGCTGTCATGATTATATATATATCTAATTGCAGGTTGCAGAAGTTTTATCCAAGGACAAGACTCGCCTCTCCATCAACGGCTGGTTCCATGGTCCTCCCATTGATAGACCCCCAAAGTACAAGGACCCACCAAGACCATTCTTGTATCCCAAACATGTAGAGGTATGTGTTGGAATTCTTTGATGATTAGTTTTTGAAGGAGCATAAGTTTACTCCTACAAATTATAAGTTTACTCCTGCAAATTATGTTTACTCCTACAAATTAAAATTATTGTAAGTCTAGTAACTAAGGATATGTATTAATGTAGTTTTTATTTTGTTTTCCATTGTATTAAAATAATTTTTTAAATTGGGTTTAGAAATATTGTATAAGGAAATAAAGGAAGGCTAAATGCCAGAAATTATTGAAATCAGGTTATGGATTTGATGTAAGATGAGAGATTTAACAAATATCTCAAACACTTACAGGAAGATGTACTATACAGCTGGATCAACCCAGCCTACCTGGAGGAAAGCACGCAGAAAACAATCCGAAAAAAGTTTGGCACAGACTCAGAAATAGAACTTGAAAGCTTTTTGACAGAAGAGAAGTATGAGGCACTTAGCACAGCTCTCAAGGATCAAGGATTGAAGTGGAAGAGAACAGGACCTGCTGATAAGAACTCCTATCAGGTATCTGTCTTAAACTGTTTTGAAGAAAGTGTTTCATTTGTGATGGGATCCTACAAAATCAAAGTTACCAGTAGTTGCATGATTCTAGATGTTGATGTTGAATTACCAGTAACTTCTTATTCTTCTGTAAAAGCAAATCTAAATGCTTGTAATGGGGTTTGTGCATATTGGTAAGCACATATGGAATATCCACACTGATACCCATAAGGGAAACCTTAAACAATACCTTGTACACTTGCAGGTGTTGACCAACAAGCAACCGGAAGTGCTGAAGGAGTGCCTGTCTGTCCTGCAGTCTGAGGCCATGTTCCTTATCCTGTCTCAGTTGACTGGTCTTTCTCTGCACAAGCTTGCTCCACCTGACTCAGACCCAGACAGTGATGAGGAGGATGAAAAGAAAGGTTGGTGTGTGTTTTATTTGGCACTGTGATGTTATTGCTGGTGTTATGTTGTTGTATTTTTGTTGCTTAGTTGTCCTTTATTTTATTTTTAATTTTTTTACATAGTTATTGTTGGATGATTGATAATACTTTTACCACTTTATTGTTTTTAACTTTGTGTTCTTTATTTTTTTGTTAATTGTTGATGATATTTATACTCCTGGCATTATTTTCCCTTTTCAGAGCCAAACCCCCGGCTTCGGGCACGTGTGGGACGCTGGGGCCATGGCTCCTACACCCTTATCCGGGACAGCGATGCGGAGGAGCAGGAAAGTGCCCTGGATGCCACTCTCTTCGTGTGTGTGTCTGACAAGTGGACAGAGGACTTAGGAGGATATAACAGCTATATCAGCAAGGATGAGGATGCAGAGGTAATAAGGGTGTGTGGCATGTTGGGAGTGACAAGAGGTATGAGGATTTGTAAGGTTGTAATAGCTTCATCAGTAAGAATATGTTTGAAGGTGTAGTGTAGCGTATGAAGAATTACTGGTATGTGTGCTGTTTTTATGTGGTGTTAGATTGGAGTGTGATTGCTATGCATGAAATGAAATTATGTGATAGTGTGCACTGTTGCTTTAAGGTACTATACAAGAAAAAAATTGGGTTTTGAGTAAATCTTCTGTAAATAGGTGCTATTATATGTTAGTTTATAGCAGATTCATTTATAAGAATGCATTTTATGGCATAAGTAATAAAAATATGTATGTACTAGGTTTTTAGTTAAGTTCTATAAGATGTATAAATAAAATATATTTAGGTCTAAAATCTAGTATGGAGCTATTCATTATCCTTATTGTCATAAACAAAATCTGTTCATCACCCTATTGATGTAAACATTTGATAATGAAGGCATTTTAGAGGAGCAACATATGGCAACTTATTGGTGTTTCAAAATGGATTCTCGCAGCTAATTAAATGACATGTACTGCCTGCTGAATACTCAATAAATCATGAATTTAATACCTTGCTGCAGAGGATGGCCAAAATATAGCAAAATTGTTACACAATATCATGAAGTGTTTAATAATCTTTCTCCATTTGTTTCTACTGACAGTTCTTACTTGTTTTCTCCTCAGTTGTTGAGTGTACTGCCTCGTTCCAACTGCTTTGCCCTAGTCTACCGTGATGCTGAGACTCTCAAGTTCACCAAGCACATCAACGCAGGTGTCTTGGATCTCGAAGAGGAAGACAGACACTACTTTGATATAAACTGTAAATACTATGAGTAATAATATTGTTAGTTGTTAGTTGTTATTTAATCTATTTTTTTTTCTTTGAAGTTTTGTTATGATTGATTATAAGAGAGCAAGCATTCTACATTATTAGAAATGTAGAGAAAAAAACTGTGATTTTTCATCTTAATTTTTGTCCAAGTTAATGTTAGTCTGTATGTGATGTATGTTGTCATGTGATGTATTACCCTGTCAGTGTTTAATATTCAAAACATCATTTAGTACCAAAACATGATTTAGATCCATAAATTTTGTCATAAATGTCAAAATTATACTCTAGAATGACCTATCTGGCTGTGCTATATAATTTTTTCTTGAATTATTGCTCCATGGAATAGAAAAAAATATTGTCATTTATTTTATCTTTTAAGGAGCAGCATCTAGACTAATAAATGTTGGTTGTCTGTCAGTTCTTCCAGATTGTGAGTGAATTCTTGATTGTATAAAAGAAAACAACACGTAGTAGTTTTATTTGTCCTTATGTGATTTTTATATTGTAGGTATAGCATTGTGGAGAAATTTGAAATAAATGAGTAGTCTTTTTTTCTAATGTAAAATATTAATATGAAAAAGAGCAATTGCAAGAGAATTAAGGGGACCTACAATTGAGGATGTTGAGATGAAATGCAGCAGCAGTAAATAGTGTTCCTCAGTTGAATTAGCCTAATTTTGATACAGTTCCCTCTGTCACCACTGGAAAAATGCCTCAAATAATAGACAATTTTGATGTGATGCCATGATTCCATGCACTGCTAATGCCTTTGAAGGTATTATCCATGGTACAGTTTATCAGTAGCCATGTTGGAAGGATTAATAAGTAGATATTCAATTTATATTAGATGTAGAAATGCATAATTATATGATATAATTGATTAGTGTTGTACATGGATGGGAAAGACTGACATTTACACTACTGGTTACCCAAGATTATAGAAAAATAAAGGAGAGATGTTGAAATGTGAGGCAATGTTAATAGCTAGCTTGGCTTAACCAAAATATGAATAGAAAAAACATGATGGTATTGAGATTTATGTAGCTCATTTCATATTATACTATATCAGATCATTATACCATATATATGAAATATGTTTTTGTTTTTCTTTCCAAGATTTTTGAAATGATTTTACTGTAGACTAAAACATTTTTTTTACTTCAAACTGATCAATTTGTAGATCATGAGAATCAAAAAAATTATACTCCAACCTGTATACTTTCCATGAGCTTATAAAGGCTAAAATCTCTGATTTTGCTTCATCATAGGTAAGGTGAAAAAGAGTTTGGTGCATACCTTTAGTGTGGCCCTTGTAGTCCTTGTCAAAACCCTCTTTATGCCAATTCTCAGTTTTGATTAAACTCTCTTGAATCTACCTCTTTCTAACTGCTGCTATGGGGTAATCAACCAGCGTGTCCTTGGATCAGTTGAGCAAGCAAATAAAAGAAATGTATCCTTTAATGACATCACCTCCCCCTTCTTGACCTCAATCAGAAATCATCTATAATATTATTTTATTTTTAAGGAAGTGGTGTTTTTCATATAATCACTGTGTTGTCAATTATGCTACAAAGGTTATTTTGAGAGTGAGTGATCAAGTGTTTGTATAGGTCAAAGCTGCTACTAAGGTCATATATCAGTGGTTCTTAATCTTTTGAGTCATGGACCCCTTTAAAAATCTGATGAAAGCTTTTCAAGAAATATTCACATAAATACAACTTTCTATGCAATGTTTATAACGTACTTCATTTATTGAGAGTTGATTGACTAGGGACTACTAGCCTCTACTTTCAGCTTCTGGCAGTACATCATTTAGATTCCAAAGACTGTATGATCCATACACAGGTGAAAGCATATGCTTAGGCACTTTGGTTAAAAGCAAATATGATGACACAAAGTAATTAAAAGGAATTTGGATAATAAAATATGTCAGGATCTCATTAAACAATGCTTAAAAAAAAGAAGGAAACGCCTTAGTTATCAAAATTAAGAGAAGGTAAATATAAGCTTACAAGGTCTGGTTATGGAATCAATTAGACAGCAAAAATGCATAAAGAATCTTGACAAGATTGAATAATAAAACAGACTATTAAACTTTAATAGTTAGAGAAAATTATCCTCTCTTGTGCCACACACTCTCGAACTACAATAAAGAAACCATTAAAGGAAAGCCTAAAACTAGAAAATGTCAAGGTAATAAGTGGTAATATTGAAATTGCCAAGTTGTATAGGATGGCATAAGATAGAAACCGTTGATGCAGGCTTTGACTTCAGCAAGGTGTGTCTAATATGATGATGCATAAATATAATTTTCCTGACCAAAGATTTAGGTACCTCCCAATTTAGAAGTACATGCTATGACTGAAAAAGACCAAGATTGTAATTATTAACAAAGTGTGTGGATGTATGTGGAGTAACTAAATGAGATATAAGGAAAGCTACAAGATGTAAAGTGGACTTACATTAAGGATGATTGCAGAATTTCAGAGATATAGAGAGAGGAATAGAGATAGATAAATATAGATAGATATAAATAGATTGAGATAGACAAAGAAAGACAGATAGAAATAGAGATAGATATTAAGGCAGAGAGATAGTAATAAAGATAGATGGATACAAAGATAGATAGATAGAGAGAGAGAGAGAGAGAGAGAGAGAGAGAGAGAGAGAGAGAGAGAGAGAGAGAGAGAGAGAGAGAGAGAGAAAGAGAGAGAGAGAGAGAGAGAGAGAGAGAGAGAGAGAGAGAGAGAGAGAGAGAGAGAGAGAGAGAGAGAGAGAGAGAGAGAGAGAGAGAGAGAGAGATTACTAGGGATAGAGACAGACATGGAGATGAATTAATACAATATATGGAGATTAATAAATTGATTGGCAGAGTTTGAGCAAGTTTAATAGATCTTGCCAGTAGATATTTAAAACTTAATCGACCCGTTGGAGAGTTGTAATATTTTGGACTGAGATATCCCTAATTTGTTCATTTGCGTTAATATTGATAATGATGAGAATAATAATGATAGCAATAATCATAATGATGATGATGATGATGATAGCAATAATGATAGTGACAGTAAATGTGATTGTGATAATGATAATGATAATGATAACGATAATGATGATGATAATGATAATGATAACGATAATGATAATGGGAATGATAATGATAATGATAATAATGATATTGATAATGATAATGATATTGATATTGATATTGATAATGATAATGGTAATGGCAGCGATGACGATGACGACGACGATATTGAAGATGATGTAATAATGATGATGGTGAAGATGATTATAACGATTACGACGACGAATACGATAATGAGGATGATAATGATAATATTGACGACGATGAAGACGACGAAGACGACGATAATGATGACAGTAATGATGTAATAATAGTGATGAGTTGACTACGACGACGACGATATTGATAATATTAATAATCATAATGATGATGACGATGACGATGGTGATGGTGATAATAATGATGATGATATTGATGATTATAATACTAATGATAATGATACAGCAATACATCTGATGATGATAATAAGATTTATAATATTAATGTTAATGAAAATAATAACAATGC
>NC_091586.1:4714437-4721937 GCF_042767895.1 Penaeus vannamei
AAGGGAATTGGCTTTGTGGAAGTGGATGGCGTTGCTACGGATGGCGATGGGGGTAAGCACACACGCACGCGCAGACGGATGCACACACACACACACACACACACACACACACACACACACACATACACGGGCACACACACACACAAACACACGCACACACACACACACACACCTACAGACACACGCACACGCACACACACACACGCACGCACACAGACAGTTTACGATAATTTAAATATAGCAGACGGGACCACCTGAGCATAGCTCTTCTCCCGTATTCAAACAACTAGGTAAGAACATACACACGAGCGCGCATGCACACAGACACACAGACACACACATACACACATATGTATATATATATGTATAAACGTATATACATCTATCTATCTATCTATCTATCTATCTATCTATCTATCTATCTATCTATATATATATATATATATATATATACATATATACATATATATAGAGAGAGAGAGAGAGAGAGAGAGAGAGAGAGAGAGAGAGATTGATAGATATGTAAATATATATATATATATATATATATATATATATATATATATATATATATATATAACATATACATATACATATATATATATATATATATATATATATATACATCTATACATACATATATATATATATATATACATATATATACATATATACATATATATATATATATATATATATATATATATATATATATATATATATATATATATATATATATATATATATACACACACACATGAATGCATGCATGAATCGACAGATAGCCAATCACACACAGAAAACTATACATATGAAATCATATATCTATCCTTAAAGTACTCCTTTCGCACCGCCTCTCCCTCTCATTCCATTTAGCTTAACCCACTTTCCTCCCCCCTCCCTCAGCATCCTCCCCCTCTGCCTCAATAATCCCCCCTTCCTCTCTCTCCCTATCCAATATCCTCACCCTGTCTTTTCCTCCTCTCTCACCTTCACCCTCAATATTCCCCAACCTTCCTCCTCTTCCCTCACCTCCTCTTCGCCTCACCCTCAATATCCCCCCGTCCTTCCTCTCACACACACTGAATATTCCTCAGTGTGTCCCTTACCCCACCTCACTTCAATATCCCTCCTTCCTCTCCCTCCTCCCCTCACCTCCCTCAATATCCCCCGTCCTTCCCCTCCCCTCCTCCCACCTACCCTCAATATCCCTCCTCTCCCCTCCCTCTACCCCTCACCTCCCCTCAATATGCTCCTGTTACCCCCCTCTCCTCCTCCCTCCTCCCACCTACCCCCTCGCCTCACCCTCAATATCCCCCCCCATTTCTCCTCCTACCCCCTACCCAATCCCACACCCCCACTCTCCTCCACCACACAGAACACAGTCACACACCCACAGAACCCAGCGTGGGCGTACTCTGGCGTCACGGGCGTATACGCGGAGCCACATTCTTCATCGAGAAACAAATTGAAGTTGCGGTGGGCTTCGTCGCTCGCTGAATACACGCGTTTTAACGAGAGCGAGAGCGAGAGCGAGAGGAAGGGGGAGGGAGAGGGGGTGAGGGAGATGGGGTTAGGGGGTGAGGGAGAGGGGGTGAGGGTGAGGGGGTGAGGGAGAGGAAGGGGAGGGAGAGGAAGGGGGGAGGGAGGGGGTGAAGGGAAGGAGGGGAGGGAGAGGGATGAGGGAGTGGGGTGAGGGAGAAGGGTGAGGGTGAGGGGGTGAGAGGAGAGAAAGGGGTGAGGGGAGAAGGGGTGAGCGAGGAGAGGAAGGGGAGGGAGAGGGGTGAGGAGAGGGGTGAGGGAGAGGGAGAAGGGGTGAGGGAGTGAGGGGCTGGGGAGGAAGGGAGAGAGGGGTTGGTGGAGAGGCGGAGGGAGAAGGGGTGAGGGGGAGAAAGAAAGGGGGTGAGGGAGAGGGGTGAGGAAGAGGGGTGAGGGAGAGGGGTGAGAGAGAGGGGTGAGAGAGAGGGGTGAGGGAGAGGGGGTTGGGGGAGAGGGGGAGGGAGAAAGGGGTGAGGGAGAGGGGTTGGGGTGAGGGAGAGGGTGAGGGAGAGGGCTAGGGAGAAGGGGTGAGGGAGAGGGGTGAGGGAGAGGGGGTGAGAGAGGGGTGAGGGTGAGGGGGTGAGGAAGAGATAGGATGAGGGGGGAGGAGGGGTGAGGAGGAGAGGGAGAGGGGTTGGAGGGTGAGGGAGAAGGGATGAAGGAGAGGAAGGGGAGGAGAGAGGGGATGAGGGGGAGATAGAAAAGGGGATGAGAGAGATGGGGTTGGGGTAAGGGAAGGGTGAGGGAGAGAGGGGAGGGGAGAAGGGGTGAGGGAGAGGGGTGAGGGAGATAGAAAGGGGTGAGGGAGATGGGGTTGGGGTGAGAGGGTGAGGGAGAGGGAGTGAGGGGGAGAGAGGGTGAGGGGAAGGGGTGAGGGAGTAGGGTGAGGGAGAGGGGATGAGGGAGAGGGGGGAGGAAATAGAAAGGGGGTGAGGGAAATGGGGTTGGGGTGAGGAGAGGGGGTGAGGGAGAAGGGGTGAGGGAGAGGGGTAAGGGGGAGGGAGAAGGGGGTGGAGGGGGAGATAGAAAGGGGGTGAGGGGATGGGGGAGAGGAAGGGGGAAGGACAGGGGATAAGGGAGAAGGGGTGAGGGAGAGGAAGGGTGAGGGAAGGGAGAGATGGAAAGGGGTTAAGGGAGATGGGATGAGGGAGAGGGATGAGGGAGAGGAAGGGTGAGGGAGTAGGGGTGAGGGAGAGGAAGGGGAGGGAGAAGGGGTGAGGGAGAGGATGGGGGAGGAGAAGGGGGTGAGGGAGATGGGATGAGGGAGAGGGGGTAAAGGGAAGGGGGAGAGGGAGAGGGGATGAGGGAGAGTGGGGGAGGAGGGAGAGGGGTTGGGTTGAGGGAGAAGGCGTGAGGGAGAGAGGGTGAGGGAGAGTAAGTGAGGGAGAGTGGGTGAGGAAGAGGAAGGGTGAGGGTGAGGGGGTGAGGGAGAGGGGTGGGGGGAGAAGGGGTGAGGAAGGAGGGTGAAGGGAGCGGGAAGGGAGGGGGGAGGAAGAGGGAGGAGAGAAAGAGGAGGGTAAGGGTGAGGGAGTGATGGAAAGAAGGTAAGGGTGAGGGACTGAGAGGGAAAGGAAAGGAAGAAGAAGGGACAAGAGAATGAGGAGTATAGGGAGAGAGAGAGAGAGGGAGAGAGACAGAGAGAGAGAGAGAGAGAGAGAGAGAGAGAGAGAGAGAGAGAGAGAGAGAGAGAGAGAGAGAGAGAGAGAGAGAGAGAGAGAGAGAGAGCGAGAGAGAGAGCGAGAACGAGAACGAGAGCGAGAGAGACAGAGAAAGAGAGAAAGAAGAGACAGAGCGAGAAAAGAGAGAGAGAGAGAAGACAAGATAAAGAGAGGCAGGAAGAGGAGGAGAGAGAAGGGACCAGTGACCATAAATTTAATCTGAGTCAGCGTGTTTTCGTTCTCGTACTCTTGCGATTGGGGGCGGCTTGGCGGGGGCGGGGGAGGGGTAGGGTTGGGGGCGTGGTCAGGGGAGGGGTAGAGGTGGGGACGGGATCAAGGGAGGGATGGGGGTGGGGGGCGTGGTCAGGGGAGAGGTGGGGGTGGGGGGCGTGGTCAGGGGAGGGGTGGGGGTGGGGGCGTGGTCAGGGGAGGGGTGGGGGTGGGGGCGTGGTCAGGGGAGTGGCGGGGTGGGGGCGTGGTCAGGGGAGGGGTGGAGGTGGGGGCGTGGTCAGGGGAAGGGGTGGGGGTGGGGCCAGGGTCAGGGGAGGGGTGGGGGTGGGGCCGTGGTCAGGGGAGGGGTGGGGTGGGGGCGTGGTCAGGGGTGGGGTGGGGGCGTGGTCAGGGGAGGGATGAGGGCGGACGCGTGGTCAGGGGAAGGGGAGGGGTGGGGGCGTGGTCAGAGGAGGGGTGGGGGTGGGGGCGTGGTCAGGGGAAGGGTGGGGGTGGGGGCGTGGTCAGGGAGGGGAGGGGTGGGGGTGTGGTCAGGGGAGGGGTGGGGGTGGGGGCGTGGTCAGGGTAGGGGTGGGGGTGGGGGCATGGTCCGGGGAGGGATGAGGGCGGACGCGTGGTCAGGGGAAGGGGAGGGGTGGGGGCGTGGTCAGAGGAGGGGTGGGGGTGGGGGCGTGGTCAGGGGAGGGGTGGGGGTGGGGGCGTGGTCAGGGGAGGGGTGGGGGTGGGGGCCGTGGTCAGGGGAGAGGCGGGGGTGGGGGCGTGGTCAGGGGAGGGGTGGGGGTGGGGGCGTGGTCAGGGGAATGGGAGGGGTGGGGGCGTGGTCAGGGAAATGGGAGGTTCTGCTCTGTGGTTCAGCGAGCGAAGTAGATGAAGGTGGAAGGTTATTGGGGCTTGTGGTTCACCGGGGGAGAGGGTCGTGGTTCAGGTCGTTTTATAGTCTTCATTGCTTATCGAGTTATCTTTTTCTCTAACCACAAAAGAAAAAGAATAAGAAGTAGAAGAATAAGGGGAAGGAGAAGAAGAAGAGGAGGAGAAAGGAGAGGAAGAAGAAGATGTGGTCGTTTTATTGTCTTCATTGCGAGAGATTTCGAACGTACAAAGTGCTTATCGAGTTATCTGTTTCTCTAACCACAGAAGAAAAAGAATAAGAAGTAGAAGAATAAGGGGAAGGAGAAGAAGAAGAGGAGGAGGAAAAAGAAGAGGAAGAAGAGGAAGAAGATGTGGTCGGTTTATAGTCTTCATTGCGAGAGATTTCGACCGTACAAAGTGCTTATCGAGTTATCTGTTTCTCTAACCACAGAAGAAAAAGAATAAGAAGTAGAAGAATAAGGGGAAGGAGAAGAAGAAGAGGAGGAGGAAAAAGAAGAGGAAGAAGAGGAAGAAGATGTGGTCGGTTTATAGTCTTCATTGCGAGAGATTTCTAACCACAAAAGAAAAAGAATAAGAAGTAGAAGAATAAGGGGAAGGAGAAGAAGAAGAGGAGAAAAAAGAAGAGGAAGAAGAGGAGGAAGAAGATGTGGTCGGTTTATAGTCTTCATTGCGAGAGATTTCTAACCACAAAAGAAAAAGAATAAGAAGTAGAAGAATAAGGGGAAGGAGAAGAAGAAGAAGAAGAGGAAAAAGAAGAGAGAGAAGAGGAAGAAGAAGAGGAGGAGGAAAAAGGAGAGGAAGAAGATGAGGAAGACGTGGTCGGTTTATATTCTTCATTGCGAGAGATTTCGATCGTACAAAGTGCTTATCGAGTTATCTGTTTCTCTAGCCACAAAAGAAAAAGAATAAGAAGTAGAAGAATAAGGGGAAGGAGAAGAAGAAGAGGAGGAAAGAGGAGAGGAAGAAGAGGAATAAGATGTGTTCGGTTTATAGTCTTCATTGCGAGAGATTTCGACCGTAGAAAGTGCTTATCGAGTTATCTGTAGGATCGTTGTGTTGTCGAAATATGAGTTTCTCTAACCACAAAAGAAAAAGAATAAGAAGTAGAAGAATAAGGGGAAGGAGAAGAAGAGGAGGAAAAAGAAGAGGAAGAAGAGGAAGAAGATGAGGAAGAAGATGAGGGAGACGATGAAGAAGAAGAAGAAGAGGAAGATGAAAAAAAGTTAGAAAAAGAAGAGGACAAAGATGAGGAAGAAAGTGAAGAAAATGAAGAAGAAGAGGATTACGAGACAGTAGAAGTAGTAGCAGGTGAAGAAGAAGAGGCAGGGGAGAAAACTGTTAATCTAAAAAAAATATTAAGATTAAATTTCCATCATATAAATAAATGCAGATAAATACAGTATTAGGACGAGTAAAAAAAACTCACTGTTTAAAGAATTTACTTAATGAAAAATATTCTTAAAGCTAAAAAGGACACGTGTTATATTACCACTTTGTGTTCAGAGAGTGAAGGTCTGTTGATTGGAGTCTGAGGCTTGGCTGTAATACGTGTAATTCAGTTTACATACATATCAAGGTTCTACAAGAAGCGAGCGTTGATGAGCAAATCTCATTGCCTATGTATATGCATATACATGTGTGTATGTATGTTTGTATGTACGCCAAACGTGTGTGTGTGTGTGTGTGTGTGTGTGTGTGTGTGTGTGTGTGTGTGTGTGTGTGTGTGTGTGTGTGTGTGTGTGTGTGTGTGTGTGTGTGTGTGTGTGTGTGTGTGTGTGTGTGTATGGAAATATATATATGATGTATATATTTATATACATATATATACAGTGTATATATATATATATATATATATATATATATATATATATATATATATATATATATATATACATATAGATAGAAAAAAATTATATATATATTTATATTTATATAAATATAAATGTATATATATATATATATATATATATATATATATATATATTAAATATATATATATATATATATATATATATATATATATATATATATATATATATATATATATATATATATATATATATATACATAAATATACATATATATATATATATATATATATATATATATATATATATATATATATATATATATATATATATATATACATATATATACATATATATATATATATATATATATATATATATATATATATATATATATATATATATATATATATATATATACCTATACATATATATATCATGCACACAAACGCACACACGTGCACACACATATATGCATACATGTGTGTGTGTGTGTGTGTGCGTGTAGATAGGAGAGTACATAGGAAACAAACAGGAAAGCAATACTTGTTCAGTGTCAAACAACTTTTCATTCATTCCCCTCGCCCCTTCCTCCCTCTCTACTTTTCCTCTCCCACTTACTCCATCCCCTTTCTTTCATTTAAGTCCTCTATCTATCTTCTAGTCCACCATCTATTTCTTTCCATTCTCTTTTCTACTCCCCTATTCTTCTTCTTTCGGTCTTTCATCTATATCCAGTTATCCCTTATCTCCCTTTTATCAACCTATCCTCCCTTTCCCCTTTCTTATCTACTTCTCTCCTTCCCTCTCATCTACCCTTTCCTATCCACCCTTTCTCCCTCCTTATCTAAATCTCCCCTTCCCTCTCATCCTTCCTTCCCTTCTCCTTTTCTATTTTTCTCCCCTCTCATCTACTCTTTCCTATCCACCCTTTCTCCCTCCTTATCTATTTTTCCCTTACTTCTCTTCTTCTTTTCTACTTTTCTCCCTTCTCATCTATCCTTTCCTATCCACCCTTTCTCCCTCCTTATCTAATTCTTCCCTTACCTCTCATCCTTCCTTCCTTCTTTTCTACTTTTCTCCCCTCTCATCTATCCTTTCCTATCCTCCCTTTCCCGTCTCTCATCTTGCCTAATCTACCCTTTCCCAACCTCACACTTACTCCCTTGCCACCCTTTCCCCTACCCTCCCCCTCCCCCCACTTTCCTCACCCTTCCCCCCCCTCCCGTGTTCCTCACCCTTTTATCCTCCCCCCCCACATTCGTCACCCATTTACACCCCCCCACACAATCCTCTCATCTACCCCCCTCTTCCTAGCGCCCCCCCCCCTTCCTTTCTACCCCTCGCCCCCCCCTCCCACTTTCCTCACCTTTTTATCCTCCCCCCCGCATTCC